>NC_060125.1:210774954-211077984 GCF_021461395.2 Schistocerca americana | reverse complement strand
GTTGGTCGAGTACAATCGGTCAACGACCGGGGGACAACGGAACGTACTCGGAAGATGGAAGAGCAGCTTTCGCCCACTTGGTTATAGATCATCGGCCAGGGCTGACTTAGATAGGGAACGTCGTTTAGTGAACTCTTAGAAGTGAACAGACAGTTGTAAATTGCATTTACTATGTACTGTGGTGTTTCTCTACGATTATTTGCATTTAGCCATTGAGGGCCATTTTATGTTATATTACATGCAGTGTTGCAGGCTTAATCATTTCAACTAGCCACAAAGATAAGTAAACCTCTTAACTCATTTGTTTGACTTTGTTACTAATTTGTTGGAGTGTTGTAGAACCTTCGTTGTCTTATCCTGATAGCCGACTCTGGGGCATAGCTGTGTAATAGTGGCAGGGAATAATTGTCTTAGTGGTGTACTGCACGAGAGGACGTTTCACGAACTCACGAACTCGGCCTATCGTAAGAACAGTGGCAACACAGACTCCACTGCAGCAGCGACGAGGCCTTTACAAAACAAAACTGGCGACGAGGTTTTACAAGAGAGAGAGAGAGAGAGAGAGAGAGAGAGAGAGAGAGAGAGAGAGAGAGATTCCTCTCGCTCACATGTTATATTTCCATTACTATCTGAACGGTATTCTGCTCATCGGTTTATTTAGGCAACACAAAGGAAAAAAAAAAGGAGAACCCACATGGCCCTGTTATCTGAATTGCTGTGAAACTTATCGTTAACGCTGACCTCGCCGATCTCTTATTCCTCCGATATCAGCTTCAGAGACATTTAGAGCGTTTGTTCAATGTGGGGTGTCACTGTGCTAGTTAACGTCCAATACTGACATGCGGTATCATCAATACTTCATTATTGCCTCGAAAACGGTCGCTTTCAGATTTTCTGGTCAGAGCTTTGCTCTCATACATTATTCACCGACTATGTATGCACCTCTGTCACCGATTTTCGCATTGCGCAACAAAACATGATTCTGTTTTGCATAGCGCGACAATTCTGTGCGCACCTTCGGACTCAATAAAAGGGCTGCAACTTGCAAAACAAGTTTATGCAAATGAAACACTCGATTTGTTGGAGAGGTTTGAAAATAGTGCAGCGCGCTGGCAAGGCAAATACAATACAAAACTCTAGCGCAAATAACCCTACAATGCTACTCGAGTGCTTGAGGTCTTACGAAGGAAGTATGACACCAGACGTCAACGAGTACAGGACGCGGATTGCAAAGAGCCGGTATAGGGCATATGAACTCTTCACTGGCTGTGATACCAGAAGTAAAAATATTAGTCTCTTCTGCGAACAGAAACATCAGTCTACAAGGCGTAACTCTTACCCAGTGAAAGAGCGCTAAGATACCATGTGGGTATCCAAGCTGACGTTGTTGAAATAACAGGCTTGTCCTTTATGCTATCTAATCAGTCCGTAAGGTTGCAGGATTCCTATTCCTAGTGTAGATTAGATTAGATTAGATTAGATTAGATTAGATTAGTAGTTGTTCCATAGATCATGAATACTACACTTCGTAATGATGTGGAGTGTGTCAGAATCAGGCCTCCGTATAGACGTAGAACAGATTTTTCGGAGTAGGAAATAACCAGATGGACTTTGCTCTATGGTAGTGTTACAGTTTAAATAATTCATTGTGCTGGTTCATTCACATTCCTTCGTATAAATTATAAAAGCTATTTGAATGTCATCTGCTTTAAGAAGAGTTGGTGCACAGTACTAATACGAGGGCCTGCTGAGAAACAATGCCTCGGATCTTTTTAAGTGAAAACTCTTAAAACTTTTTAAATCATACAAACGTTATTAACATTCCACATCTTTGTTCTTCAGAGCTACATTATTGCAGCCCTTTGCAGCCAGGGGTCTCCGAATTGTAGCGTGCAACATGGCGGTATGTAATGTAGCTATGTCGATGCGTGAGAAACAGCAAGCTGAAATCGATTATCGAATTCGAAGAGTCCGTCCACACAAGGACCTCCCTATCCTTTAGCATGACGATGCCAGACGACACACGAGCGCTGTGACCTCTGCAACAAATCAACGCCTCGGCTTCACTGACGTCGGTCATCTTCCATACAGTCCGAAATTGGTCCCATCAGATTTTCGTCTGTTTTCGAAATTTAAGGAACACCTTCGAGCTCTTCAAATTGATAATGACGATGCGGTGTAATCAGAGAAGGGGCTGTAGTTTCGTCAACAAAGTCAAACATGTAACAAACTGGTCTCTCGTTAGGAGAAAAGTGTTCATCGCCAGGGTTACTATGTTGAGAAATAAACATGTATACATGAAGAATAAAGCTGTAGAGTGTTAATAACATTTGGTTTAAAAATTTTGGAGGCATTTTTCAGAATGCCGTCTTATACAGCTTAGCGCGAAAACAGTTAAAAATGACCTGGGCGTAAGGAAAAGAAAGAGACATTATTAAATATCTCTCCACTCGTTCCAAAGAAACTGAGCGATTTTTTCTATTGTCTGTGGAAAAACAATTATGGCATCTGAAGGTCTTTCCTATTGTATCGTCAAACAGTATAAAGTTACAGTGACAGCAGAAAGTAGCTGGGAGACGTTACAGTTGCAAATAGTATTATCAGTCGGTATGAAAAAAAAATGATACCTGCTATTTGCCACACGAAAGATGCTGTAGCTCTGTCAGAATTACAACGAAACGGTGCGTAAGTACGAGGGTCGTTCAATAAGTAGTGCCCCTAATTTAAAAAAGAAAGGCCATTAACGTAGATAGACAAACGTCCTTGTAGGTGCCTGACATTTGATGTTTTTTCTGTGTGTCGGTGAAGTTTTGAACCGTTCTGGCAGATGGCAGAGCCGCAGTACATCGTCAAAATGGTGTCTACATAAGACACGTTACAAGCAGCGTGCTGTTATTGAATTCCTGTGTGCACAAAAAGAAACCGTGGTGAACATCAATAAACGTTTGTGTGCAGTGTATGGCGATGCTGCAGTTGATAGGAGTACAGTTGAGCGATGGGAACAGGAAGTTACAGTTTTAGGAAATGCAGAAACAGAGATCCATGATCAGCCACGCTCGGTACGTCCTGTCACAGCCACTAATCCAGACAGGCTGGGTCATGCGGATCCCATTATTCGTGGCGACCGGCGCATCACAACTCGACAATTGGCTCTACAGTTGTCGATCAGCACTGGAATTGCGTCTGTTATGATCGAGACTCTCGGATATTCAAAAGGGTGCTCACGATGGGTTCCACGAATTATTACAACGGACCAAAAGATTCAAAGAAAGGCCATTTCATCTGGTGTTGGAGCGTTTTGAGACCGATGGGGAGGCCTCTCTGTCACGGATCGTTACGGGGAACGAAAGCTGAGTGCACCACCTGCTTATACCAGCAAGGAATACATGCTCTTCCACAATGTTGGCGTACGGCCATAGAACGTGATGGAGACTACTTAGAAAATAGGTCAAGGACAAGACATATCGAAGTATGTTGTCACCAAATTCTGACTCTTCACAATAAATATGTTCTGAGAAAAAAAAGTATGGGGCATTACATATTGAACGACCCTCGTATCATTGCTATGGACCAAAGAGCATCCAGGGATTGTGGGAAGTAAGAACGTCAACCAACTGTCAAACAATGCTGCCGATAATTGAATATAAGAGAGTGATTCTTCAGTTTCTCCCGGCGTATTTGTTGCTCGAACAGTCCGCGGGTATACTACCGTTTCATAGTACCCAACGGACACAATATTTCGGCGATCAGACATGTCGCCATCGTCAGGTGCGCTGACTAACTGAGCTGAGGAGGAGGAGGAGCTCAGTTCATGGCGACATGTCTGATCGCCGAAATATTGTGCCCGTTGGACACTATGAACCGGCAGTATACCCGTGGACTGTTCGAATATAAGAGAAATTCTTTCAAGCTGAGAACCTGACTGCAGTAAGACCAAACCTGAATGAAACCAGGAATGGACAACTACTCATCTGCACAAGAGCTCATGGTACATACAAATTCACATATGATGACACGATGGAATGAAACCTAACTCAGCTGGCTAACTGAACAAGAGGCGTTTCTAAATATTCATTGCCAGAACGAAATTCAATCAGATCTGCCACCGAGACTTCCATAGAACTCACGCCTATTTCCAAAACACTACAATTGCTGGGCAATCAAGACATGAGCCACATACTGGATGTAACAGGTGCAAGTGCAGATGTTTCTATTGGTGACTGAGTACGATGTACTGAACAACATTACAGCAGTATTTACATCATTTGCAGACTAACAATTATAGCTATTACAAGTTGTATGTTTATAGGTTACGTAATACTTCGAAGTACATGTCGCAAGAGCGATCCGTTAATGCTTATTTTTGCATGGGTAGCGTTTCAGGTATTGAATTGTGAACACATGAACTCAAAATGTTTACTCTTTACTTTGTGATTCACTAGGGTCATGCAGAAAACACCACGTCGTAAAGTTTGTGACGTGTTTGTGGGAAGACTGTTCGAAGAAGACAACAAAACAACGAACACATTGATGTGCGTACATATTAAGGTACCACATACAAAAACATCTACAGATCTGTTACAAGGTGTACAGTTTGGCTTCTTAGACACAGCAATGAATCAGACTAGCCACTTGCGGAGCTGGTTAAAATGAAAAAAGGATGTCTCTCAAATGTGTTGATGGACAACAATGAATATAAACGTTTATACTCAGAACATAATTTTTGATCTAAGATATACAGAGTTTTTGTCCAGTTAGCTGATTAAGGTGTCGTCGTTAATGACAATGAAACTTGTGCATTAAATTAGTTAGTGCTTTGTGGAAAGGCATCAGTGCAAGTTTGAACTGACTTTATTATTGCACCCAGAGATCAATACCAAAATAAAGAAAATAAAAATATTTTCAGGGATCTTAAATGGGAACCCTTGGAAGGAATGTGACTTTTGTCCTAATAAACGACCAGTAATCGAAAGAAACTGTTTGGCATTTCTGGTGCTATCATTGTATACGTTCACGTATTGCGATATTTCTGGAAGCCGAAAATCCCCTCTGCAGATATAAACATCGGTTTCAAAAGCAAGGATCGTGTGAAACTCACTTTGTTGTGTTCATCCATGGGACTCAGAAAACAAGAGATACCGGATGTTGATGGCATGTTCCGTGAGTTCCAGAACGCGTTAGACACAATTCTACGTCGATACATAATGAATAAACTGCGAGCGTATAGAGTATCAGAACAGCTGTACTCACAGAGAGTTCCTAGAAAACGTAACACAGCATGTCATTCTCGAAGAAGAGAAAGCTTCAGACGTAAAAGTAACTGCGGCTGTACCCAAAGGGAGTGTTATAGAGCCATTACTGTTCACAATATACCTATATAAATCACCTAGTGCATAACATAGGAAGATCCAGCAGCCTTTTCGCGGCTGATGCTGATGTATACAGAGAAGTTGCAACATTAGAGAGTTACCGGACGACATGCAGAGGAGCGGCACTTGGTGCTGGGATTGGTAGTTGGCCCTCAATACAATCAGTGAGGCTCGACACAGGCTTACCAAAATAGTGGAACAGTGCACAAATTATGCTCCATCACACACCGCAAGTTGTTTGCAGAACATATGTGTAGATGTATGTCGAGTGTAGAGATCAAGAACAAAATGTGAGAGACTGCGGCACTTCACTTACAGGGGTGTAAAAACACTCTTTTCTTCTCTCGTACAACACCCGAATGGAAAAGGCTATTTAGTAGATACGATGTATCTCCTGTCAAGCACTGTGTAGTGACTTTCGGAAAAAATATGTAGGGTGGTTCAAAATTTCTGTTACAGGTGAGCCATGGCGAGCTGGCGCCAGTGTTATTTTGTTCATGTGTCATTGAGATCGATTGTGGTTGAGATAAGTTATCTTTGCTTTTCGCGTGACTAATCTTCCGTGTTGGTGGGCGAAGCGAGTTGGTTGTTAGCCTTCGATGGGTAACACTCGAGATCTCGTGACATTCGCGGGGAGACGAGTGTCAACGGCTGCCGAACGAGCGTGACGACCGTTACTCGTAATGGGAAATTGGTTGGGCGTTTTCCTGACATGGGCAGCTTCTAGATACAAGTTCTGTGACTTCGCTGGGAAGAAAATTTGAAGGGAAGCGTTGAAGCTGTGGAACCTGCTCCCTCGTATTGTGCACCTGATATGGAGTAAGTCATAATTGTGTTTGTTCACCGTCGCACTGAGAGATTGTAAACTTCATTATTATGGTGAGACTTTCATAGCGAAACCTTAAGACGGCGTGGAAGAGATCAGTTGGCCTAGTTAAATGATGGCCGTAATTTGACTCAGAAGTTTTACTAGTGCTTTGTGTCTCTAGCAATCAAATGATTTTATGTTGCCGTTTTTAAAGCCTACACTCTATTAATACAGTTGTCCTTGTGTAAGCGAGTCAAAGGTTCTGCCGAGTGTTTCTACGTTTCAGAGTTATTCGAGTCTTTTTGTGATTTGGGCAGAAACTTTTGATGGTACCAGCGCCTTAGCGGTCAGTGAAAGGTCATCCGAGGTCTGGGCCTGGCAGTGTTTAAGAACCGGGCCACAACCGGAGTTGTTCAAATATCGCCTTCCAAAGTTTAGTATTTATCTTCCTGCCTTCAACGTGGGTTAAACTGGTAGACATACATATTGTATGTAACCTGTTTGTATATGAACTTGTTTTCTTAAATATTAGGGACTAGCAACTGGCTAAACCTTAAACTGCATAGCATCTGCTGAGTTCCTTGTGCTTTTTCTAGTAATTTTTTATTAACACGTCTGAGCACGTGAACATTTATTTTTTAAAGATCAGTTTTTCTGTTGTTTTCTTGTTTAAGTCGTTCTATCATGTTATGTAATGGCATTTTAGCTTGGCACTAGTATTCAAGTGTTATTAAGTCACCCTTTACCTGCAATTGTTTTCATTATATCTATTTTGAGGGAAGTCCTATATGTGAGTTTGAAGTTCTCTAGTTTGTCACTAACCCTCTTTCCTTAATTTGGAATGGTTTGTTAGAGTACTCAGTACGTTGGACTTCTAACTGTATTTGCCAAGGTTTTATCTAGTCGCTCGTCCACAATTGTATTGGCCAATTTTCTTTAAAAAAAGTGGTAATGTCAATAAACTGCCTTAATTATAAATTGTGACTATCAACCATGATTCCATCTCGCTTCCTCTTTTATGGTATTTAAGGTATGGTGTGTAAGTGTGGTACGTTTAAGGATCCACATATCAACAGGCGTGTAGGAGCTGTAGAGGGGACTTAGTAGATGCTGATTTGATAAGGAACCCATTTTCAGGAAATGTGCCGTTAGGATTTAAGATCATTTTGAGGATCGGATCACTTTCAGATCTGCCGCACCACGGTACGCAGACAGCGGAGACAATGATCTCCGACCTGTCTGCTGCAGGAGCACATGGGATGGTCAATGCATTTAGTGATTGCCCACGAGTTCTCTTCTCTGTGACGGAGCACGTGTTCTTCAAAGTGGAGAGCGCAGCACGCCCGTGAAGCACCAGAGCTGTTATTGATGGCGGACGAAGGACAGAGACTTAGTCTTCTGAGTTTGTGCACGTACTGTGAAGCGGGAGATTTCAAAGTGATCCGATATTCAAACTTATCTGCAGACGGTGCATTTTTGGAAGTGGGTTCATTACAAAAACTTCAATTACCAAGGCCTCTCTACATTCCCTAGAATCACTATATAGAGTCGTCAGAAACAATCTGAAAAGCTTGTAAGGGTGCTAAAGGGTACGTTGTGCTGAGATGTAATTGCTAAGTAGAAACCTCAATACGTAGCGCCGTTTCCGTGTTAATTAGCGTTTAAGTTAGCCAATCAGGCCACTGCGCGCAAATTCAAGCGGTCCGCCATGGGAGAGTGTCGCTAAACGTGTTTTTCGTTTGGTTTCCTAAAACTGAACGAAATTGCGACACAAATGTTCGACATGCGCCGGTGATATGCATCAAACCCGATCCTAAGACTGAGCAATGTAGTGCGTTATCGTCTATGCTATGAGAACAACCGACAGAAGCTGAATCTGGCAGGTAGTTTGAACCTGAGTCCGCAACATCCCGACTGGTTAACTTCAATGCTAATTAACTCCGAAACCGCATAATTTCCGAATAATTATTTCTCAGCACAACCTATATCTTCTACTGTAGTGGTCAATCCAAGGATTGGTTTGCAACAGCTACAATGGCAGCTTGTCTCCATTCTGTGCGTCTTTCAGCTTTTCTCTTCATTTCTTTGTAGGTGTTACATCCCACATCTTTCACGATTTGATCCATGTACCTCAGTCGTGGTCTTCCTCTTGGTCTTTTTCCCTCCACATATCCCTCTATGATTGTGCTCAGGAGTCCTTTATGTCTTAATAGATGACCTGTAAATTGCACTCTTCTTTTAACATTGAAACTCCAGAAGCTTCTCTTCTCACCAGCTCTTTCCAGAACCGCTTCGTTTGTGACCTTGTCGATACATTTTATTTTGAGCATGTGTCTGTAGCACCACATTTAAAAAGAATTTAGCTTCTGGTCTTCCTCTGTCCCGAGAGTCCATGTTTCACACCCATAGCATGCCACACTCCACACATATGATTTCAAAAATCTTTTCCTGATTTCAAGGCTGATGCTCTTAGATGTCAAGATGTTTTTCTTCATATTAAAAGCAGCCTTTGCTTGAACAATTCTACTTCTCACTTCTGCCTTGCTCCTTCAAAAAAAGTTCTGCATCACCTCGGTACCGAGAGTTCCGGAAACTGTCCAGAGCCGGCCAGTGTGGCCGAGCGGTTCTAGGCGCTACAGTCAGGAACCGAGCGGCCGCTACGGTCGCAGGTTCGAATGCTGCCTCGGGCATGGATGTGTGTGCTGTCCTTAGGTTTGTTCGGTTTAAGTAGTTCAGAGTTCTAGGGGACTGATGACGTCAGATGTTAAGTCTCATAGTGCTCAGAGCCATTTGAACAATTTGAACCTGTACAGAAAATTGGAATAGAGGCCAACATAAACATCACTTCCGCCCTTTTTATTGCTCATGAAACCTACAGATTGCATGTTGTACCACCATACAGCGAGACTTTCAGATGTGGTGTACACACCGGTACCTCTAATACCCAGTAGCACGTCGTCTTGCACTGATGAATACCGGTATTCGTCGTGGCATACTATCCCCACGTTCATCAAGGCACTGGTGGTCCAGATTGTCCCTCTCCTCAACGGCGATTCGGCGTGGTTGGCGGGTCGAGTCGTCCTTAAACTGCCCTTTTCAATCTAACCCAGGCATATGCGATAGGGTTCATGTCTGGAGAACATACTGGCCACTCTAGTGGAGCGATGTCGTTATCCTGAAGGAAGTCATTCACAAGATTTGCACGATGGGGTCTCGAATTGTCGTCCATGAAGACGAACGCCTCGCCAATATGCTGCCCGTATGGTTGCACTGTCGGTCGGAGGATGGCATTCACGTGTCATACAGCCGTTGCGGCGCCTTCCATGACCACCAGCGGCATTCGTCGGCCCCACATAATGCCACCCCAAAACAGGAGGGAACCTCCACCTGGCAGCAATCGCTAGACAATATGTCTTAGGCGTTTAGCCTGACTGGGTTGCCTCCGAACACGTCTCCGACGATTGTCTGGTTGAAGACATATGACACACTCATCGGTGAAGAGAAGGTGATGCCAATCCCAACGGGTCCCTTCGGCATGCTGTTTGGCTCATCTGTACGGCACTGAATGGTGTCGTGGTTGCAAAGATGGACCTCGCCATGTTCGTCGCGAGCGAAGTTGCGCATCGAGCCGCCTATTGCGCACGGTCTGAGTAGTAACATGACGTCTTATGACTGCACGAAAAGCATTATTCAACACGGTGGCTTTGCTGTCAATGATCCTCCGAGCCATAATCCGTAGGTAGCGGTCATCCATAGCAGTAGTAGCCCTTGGGCGGCCTGAGCCAGGCATGTCATTGACAATTCCTGTCTTTCCGTATCTCCTCCATGTCCGAACAAAATCACTTTGGTTCACTCCGAGAAGCCTGGACATTTCCCTTGTTGAGAGCCCTTCCCGGCACAAAGCAACAATGTGGACGCGATCGAACCGCGGTATTGCCCGTCTAGGCACGTTTGAACTACAGCCGCCAGGTGTGACCGTGCGGTTCTAGGCGCTTCAGTCTGGATCCGCGTGACCGCTACGGTCGCAGGTTCGAATCCTGCCTGGGGGATGGATGTATGTGATGTCCTTAGGTTAATTAGGTTTAAGTAGTAACCTAAGTTCTAGGGGACTGATGACCTCAGAAGTTAAGTCCCATAGTACTCAGAACCATTTGAATCACTCTGTTGAACTACAGACAACCAGGCCGTGTACCTCTTTCCTGGTGGAATGACTGGAACTGATCGGCTGTCGGACCCCCTCCGTCTAATAGGCACTGATCATGCATGGTTGCTTACATCTTTGGGCGGGTTTAGAGGCATCACTTAACAGTCAAAGGGACAGTGTCTGTGATTCTATAGCCACAGTCAACGTCTATTTCAAATGTTCTGGGAATCAGGGTGATGGAAAATTTTCTTTGATATGTGTATATAGTGTTGAATTTTACAATTGCAGAAGATATTTATATTTCTACAGATGACTGAGGATAGTGTCATATGAATGCGTGGTGTATGTTGTTTTGGACAAGTGCGAAAGAACGGACATCAAGCATTTGTGAAACTGATTTGCCGCGATGTGTAATGAATCCACAACCTTAAATGCTGATACACATTCGACTTCCAGCGGGAATTCAATATTAGCTTGGGGGATAAGGACGGGGACTGCAAATAGGTGGTGCTAGGTGCGAATGTGAATCAGCAAGGAGGTGTGGCGAGATAGTCTGCGCATTTGTGATAAACGCTGCATCCGGGTGGCATACGCGTCAATGGAGTTGCCTAGTAATCAGAAGATCCGGCGTCCAAGTACAGAAGACATTTTTCACTCATTCTGCAAAATGTCAGAGTGCATCTGATACCATTAGTCCCTTCCCTTTCCTTTCCTTCGCCCCTCCCTCCTCCTCCCCCTCGCTCTTCACTTTACACAGTAGCATCTCTGTTGCGGATCACGCATGGTGTTCGTATTTTTTGACATATGCGAAAGAACAGACACCATGCATCCATATCATTGATTCCTCTCAATGGGTAATGAATCCACAACCTCCAGTGTGGATGCGCATTTACATTCTACCTCCAGCAGGAATCTAAAATTAGCTGCATGGAGGATGGTCGGGGACTGCAGATATGTGGCGCTATGTGAGTCAGCAGGGGAGTGTGTCGCGATAGTCCACGAATTTGCAGTACACGCTGTGTCTGGGTGGCGCAGTGGTTAATGCAGCTGCCTAGATGGTAGGAGATGCCGCATTTGAATCGCAACCTGGCATACATTTTCACTTGTATTTCCGCATAAAACATCTGCCTAGTGAGCAGTATATTCCGGGTTCGAGTCCCGGTCTGGCACACAGTTTCACTCGTATTTCCACATAGATGTCTTGATGCAGCTGATATCATTAGTTCCCTACATTCTCCCCCACGCCCCTGCCCCCACTCCCACCTCATCCTCACTTTCAGTTTACATAACAATTCATTAATTTTTGTTTTCCCCTGGGCAGAAGGACAGATGTTGAGGTGTGGACACATGGCAGCAAAACGTATAGTCTATACTGACAGGCATAGTTCACTTTATGGCGCAGTTGCGACCATGCAGAAAACATCATGTGGCAAATTATGGGATGCGTTCACAGGGAGACTTTTAGTCACAGAGAAAAAACAACTGACACATTGAAGTTCCTACATATTAAGGTTCTAAAGATCCAAATATATGGTACCTGTACCATAACACCCTCTGTATGTGTTGACATCAAAGCGAAGAGTTTCCCTAAACCATGACTGCATGACGGTGATCAATAAATTTCATTGCTGTGCGACTGTTCACAGAATAAAATAAGTGCCAGTTTAAGTGTATGGATACATTGCCTAAAGGGAACGTGTTTTTGTAAAATGTGCAAGTGTACATCTGCTCGTTTTATGAATACACTTTTCCCCTTAGGAATGTACCATTCATATAAACTGGTGTATCGTATATTTTGTGAACACTCACGCAGCATTGACATTTATAGATAATTTTCTTGCAGTCACGGGTTTGGGAAACTCTTCGCTTGGATGTCCATCACTTCATAGGTTAACCAACAGCTCTTTTACCTGTCGCCTGGTATCTCTTAAGAAGTTTCGACATTTTCCCGTCATTCAGCCTTTGAAGCTGGAGCATTTCTTTTCTCTGTTTTGTTTTAAGATATTTGTCAATGGGTTGGCATATAAATAAAGAATGTTTCCATTCTCTATATACCCATAACATCCTGTTTGTGCATGGACAGCAAAGCGAAATGGTTCCCTAATCCGTGACAGCAAGAAGATCAATAAATTTCGTTGCTGTACGACTGTTGCCAGAATACGACAAGACGCGCCAGCTTAAGTGAATGTATACATTCCCTAGAGGAAACGTGTTTTCGTAAAATGTGCAAGTGTACGTTTGCAGCTCTAGGAAACTTTATATCAGTAGCTAGTATTTTTATTTCTTATTTCCCCCAGATTATTCAAGTTCCACATCCGTTCAAATGATCAAATGTGTGTGAAATCTTATGGGACTGCTAAGGTCATCAGTCCCTAAGCTTACACACTACTTAACCTAAATTATCCTAAGGACAAACACACACACCCATTCCCGAGGGAGGACTCGAACCTCCGCCGGGATCAGCCACACAGTCCATGACTGCAGCGCCTCAGACTGCTCGGCTAATCCCACGCGGCTCCACATCCTTAAGTTGGAACTCGCGCTGCGGCTGGTTTACGGAATCACAATCTCAGAACAGAATTTCAATTTCAGTGGACTTTCCTTTGGGATTTCTCTTTCGGGCTTCTTTGTTTTACAACACATATCGATACAGATTTATTTATTTTATAGTACATATTTCCGCTATAATACTTGTTGAAAGTGGTCGTCTAATTTTTATTAGTCGATGGCTTAAAATCATAGCCAGTAGATATTGTGTGTAAGGCATGAAGAGCTATTTGAAGAAATCTTCGTTCCGTTGCAGCAATATTTTGTCAGTATCAAATAAAAGAAGGTCCAAATGTGTGGGTCTATTTGTATGTGCACATTTAGTGTTTCTTTTCTTTTCGTTTGGCACATGTCTTAAAATATTCGTCATATACCTAAATCAATTCGTAGAACGAGAAGTGGTATTCTCTTCTGGTCTCCCAGTAATTGAAAATGTAATCCCAACTCTTAATAAATGTTAGAGGAAATAAGCAGAAATGACTAATGAAGCAGTACGAGGTCTTCACTGTGTTTATATCTGCTAAAATCGTAGCTTAGGAACTTCACATTTCAACGCTGAATGAGTGATAAACTACGTCGCAACTAAATAAAAGTAAAATTGCATGCATTTCCTGATATCCGTCGATTCCATCCGCAAAGACGTAAATCACCCACTCCACAATTTTCCTCAAAAGAATCATTCGTTTTTAATCACTTGTTCCAGCACAAGTTGAATTTATCGTTTTTTTATCTCCATAGCGGAGTACTTCATTTCATTAATGTTGTGCCTCGAATGTGACAACGAGCGAGTTTCTAAAAGGCCAAACACCTAATATGCTGCCAACAAAGACAAATTAAACCATAAATGGGGGTCCTCGCTCAAAAGAAAAACACGCATCGTCGGCTAAATGAAAAATGTTGGCATGGAGCGCTTTGAAATGAGAAAAAATTGTCGAAACACAGTGTACTTAGTATAATTAAACAGTGATTAATAACTGGCTGTCGTAGTAAGTAATTGTAAATTTGCTACCAGAAGTAAGCTCATATTTACACGCCTCTATACAACTATTTTATAATGGACAAAATAAAGATACTGAAGCTTCTCATGCTTCTGTTCTGTGTGCCGTCGGTCAAGTCAATTAAAGTAAGAAACTAAAATTTTGTAGCAATAAAATCTGTCTTTATTGTGCAGATGTGAATAATTGGCTTGCCACCGCCGATCATACGATATGTTTACCTATACGCCTCATTCCATTTCCTTTTCAGTGCAACAGTTTTATTCATGAATAACAACCAATAACGGCTACTCTCCTAAAAACATTAACATAAATATAAAGAAAAAGGATAAGTAAGGGTGAGATTAGTTGAATTTAAATGGCGTGCTGCTCAGTGTACAATAAAGACAAGAATACTGTAGTGTGGGACGAGGGTAGGAGGGGGGGGGGGGGAGGGTCGGCCCTGATCTGAGGGTAGAAATTATGTAGCTGCTATATCTGGTATTAATGTGCTTCAGTAATTTTGTATTACAATTATTGAGAGGCAAAAAACCCTAATCTTTTAGGCAGTGTGCCCTACGTGTCAAATACACACTCTGATATGATCGAAAGGATCCGTACACGTATTGTAAGCCCACAAATACACGTTCTTGTATGAAACCTAGCCCGAATTTACCTAACTCTCTATAAAATATCTAGGTATTGGCATATTAGCAAAGCTGTGTACCCACAAACTGTTATCCAACTTAAACTCGTATACTAACCTTTGGCTAAACGGAACCTAATTTGAAATGAACTATATCTGGTGTGAATAAAACTTGCCCTTATGTTAAATGCGCAACTGAAGTAAAACAACTATCTGGCCGTAATCAAAATATTATAGCAGATTTATCGAAAGCACAGCAGCATACAGGAAGCTGGCAGCTCCTAAGCTAAAGCAACTCCACTTGAACAGTCCATGAAAGCCCAACGACACCGACCGGCCGCCGTGTCATCCTCAGCCCACAAGCGTCACTGGATTAGGATGTGGAGGGGCGGCATGTGGTCAGCAAACCGCTCTCCCAGCCGTATGTCAGTTTACGAGACCGGAACCGCTACTTCTCGATCAATTAGCTCCTCAGTTTGCCTCATGAGGACAGAGCATCCTACCTACAGCGCTCAACAGACCGGATGATCATCCATCCAAGTGCTAGCCCAGGCCAACAGCGCTTAACTTCGGTGATCTGGTGGAAACCGGCGATAACATTGGGCAAGGCCGTTGGCTAGGTCCTAAGTTAGATCTCTATTTTTAAATAAAATTTCCAAACAGTATTCAAGCTGTTGCATATCGTATGGTGCGACGTGGTAATGCGTAATGACAAACCTTCTTTAAACAGTGGGATGGGAAGAGTAACTATTTCTATGAAATGATTTTCCAAAACAACTATTTTATAATGAAGCACGCATTCAAAAAGAGAGAGTAAAGCTTCGCATGACCTTCACACATAACACTGCTCTGAACGCTACAAAGTGAACAATGATCTGAAAAGCATACAATGTTAACAGAAAATTTCTATAAAACCAAAGTGATTAATCAGTTGATGTCTTAATGCATGGCTAACGGAAGTAGGGTGGTCTTTTCTCTCAGGTAAATTAATTAGCTGTCAATAATCATTCGGAGAAACTAACTGTAGTGCCGCAGCCTTACCTGAAACTTTCTCTCTTTCAAAAAAAAAAAAAAAAAAAAAAAATTATTCGAAATTCATACTCTTTTCTCCATCCAGTATATACATCATATTCACCCTTTCTGTCCTTCACAATAAATCTTTCTTCATCTAATAGCCACAAGTCAACACAGCACTGCTGAGTACATCTACATCTACAACTACATGGATACTCTGCAAATCACATTTAAGTTCCTGTCAGAGGGTTCATCGAACCACCTTCACAATTCTCTGTTATTCCAATCTCGTACAGCACGCGAAAGAACGAACACCTATATCTTTCTGTATGAGCTCTGATTTCCCTTATTTTATCGTGTTGATAGTTTCTCCCTATGTAGGTCGGTGTCAACAAAATATTTACGCATTCGGAGGAGAAAGTTGGTGATTGCTATTTCGTGAGAAGATTCCGTCGCAACGGAAAACGCCTTTCTTTTAATTATGTCCAGCCCAAATACTGTATCATTTCAGTGACACTCTCCCATATTCCGCGATTATACAAAACGTGCTGTCCTTCTTTGAACTTTTTTGATGAACTCCGTCAGTCCTATCTGGTAAGGATACCACATTGCGCAGCAGTATTCTAAAAGAGGACTGACAAGCGTAGTGTAGGCAGTCTCCTTAGTAGATCCATCATTTACCAGACTTCTGTGAAGTATGTATCAGACTGCGCAGAGACAAAGACCGTGCCACAACAAGACCAAAGGCTGTTTAATAGTAACATAACTTGCTGTCTCTGTCTGACATACACTTCGATAGCTTATAAAAATCGAAATGACATGCCCACCTCACATTATTAGTGGCCTTTATTATGGCTTTGATTCCGTTGGGAACATTTTCTGTGAGTTGAGTGGCCATGGAGAAATGGCAGCCCATTCTTCGTCCAAAGAAGGTAATGATGTTGGATGCTGTAGTCTGGAGCGAAGATGACTCTCTAACTCGTCCTAAAAGTGTTCCATTGGGATCAGATCTGGACTCAGAGCTGGCCAACCCCTTTCAGGAATATTATTCGCCACAAATCATTACGCTACATATCCTGCTGTATGACAAGTTGCACTGTCATGGTGATACAGACCATGATCATCGCCTAGCTGTTTCTCTACCTTACGCAGTATACGATGTTGTAAAATAGTTCATATTCTTCCATATTTAGCTCTTTCTAAAGCGCTTACCATCACGTCACCTGCTCCATACTATTTACGGTAGCAAGTAACCTCCCCAGCCATCCACCAAAGCCAAATCATTCCGTCGGATTCACACAGGGTATAGAGTAATTCGTCACTTGAAATCAATCGTTTCCACTCATCCACTGTCGCTCTTTACATCAACTCACTCGCCACCTAATATTCACACAAATAAAATTTTGAAAGATTTTTGCCCCGTGGCTTTGATGTATCTACCAAGGGCCACTGATGATGGGTTATAAAACCGAAAATTTAACAAACTTAACAGAAATGAGTAAGTTACCCGACCATTGCACCCCACTCTTTTTAACTCCCTACACACAGTCGCTGTGCTTGCTGTATTGCTGGTAATATTTTGAAACTGACGAGCGAGACCTTCGTCTGGTTTCTTATCGTGATTTTTTCTTACAACCACCCATCGCATTGTCCGATTGCCCTGTCCATGAGGTCTGCTTGGTCTTGGTATCGCTGTGGTTGTTCCTTAGTGTTTCCACTTCACAGTTACATCGCCAAAAGTTGACTTGGAAAGGTTTAAGAAAGTTGAAATATCTCAGACGGATTTATTACCCATGTGACATTCAGTGCCTAGTGCGTGTTAAAAGTCACTACCCCTCCTAATAGACTGATTCTGGTGTTACTCTCTGCTGACAACACAGTACTCCCTGTATCCTTTTATACTGGCTTGTCCTCTTCTTCTGACATTTACAGGTGTGTCTAGATACTTTAAATACGATAGTCTGCAATAAATCAGTAAACTTTGCGCAGGCGGTTTCTGCTACGGTGAAAATATACTCTTTTTAGTAGCCTTAGGTCATCTGTCATTCTGCTATTGAATTAGCATGAACATGAAGAACGAGTTGCAGAACAAACAGTAACTTGTTCTTGCTTTCACATTATCAACAAATCACAACACATATAGGAACTCAAGTTTAGTGCAGAAATTATGTGTGACCGAGCCAAATCGTAAAAGTTCATTTGGCTCTGTTCCCACCATCTTTCTACAGTTAAACCGAAAACTCCTGTCCTTTTCGTTACTACAATATAATGCCGATACGCATCGCATGTTTTGAAATACAAAAGTACCTACGTCCTCATTGCCATAGTAAACTTTTATAAAAGCTTCTAAAGCATTAAGACGCCTTATTTTCAAGGCGTAAAAGGAACTATCGACTGACTCTCCTTGGGTCTTTGCAGGAGATCTCGTCAGGATAAAAGTCGGAACGTCTCTTCATATTTGTTCTTGCATGACTAAATGGTGCTACCAAATTATCAAAGAGGTTTTGTCCAAAATGTTTCGCAAGGCAGTAAAATCTTTGATTTTATAGTCTCTGAAGATCATTAAGTTTTCCTTCCGCCAACATAAGAATTTTAAGGGGACAGAAATTGAACCAAAAGAAATGAAAAAATTGCTTCTATGAACTGAAAATCACCTGAGGATCTGATAAAGATTTCAAAAAGCTTATACTGCGTTCAAAAAGTAGGATACAATTAATGGCTGCAGTTATTCTTTCATTTAATAGTCGTTGAAATAATTTGGTATAAATTCGATTAATAGGTAACAACATAATCGTGTTAAACTGCCATGTTTTGAAGGGGAACTTTATTTCTCGTGATAATTGAGAAATTGGCGGCCGGTGTGGCCGGAGCTGACGAGGTGCGTTCGGTGGAGACGGTCGCCGTTTCTCACAGACGCGATCGAACGTCAGAGGAATGCGTGGGATGCCGCCGCTAATGGGAGCCCAGCCCGTCCTGGCCCATTTGCATGCGAATTGTGGAGACCACGACTAGCGCGCCATCTGGCGCCGAACCGATAGGACCGCAGCAGATAACGTGGAGCAAGGGCCTGGAAGGGAAGGGGGTGGGGGGCTGCCCTCGCTCGTGAATCCGGGCAGTGAGCATTCGCCGCTCAGCAGGAAAGTCGAGGAATAATCACTGTACAGGAATCTCACTTTCGTGAATCTGCCACTGGTAATGGGACAACAGGTTCAGCAGACTTTCTATTATAAGCTCTCTGACAATTAAAAAAAGCGAACTAGTCTTCTCTGAAAATAAAGGGAGGAAGATTAGTATTTATCGTCCAATCGACGTCGAGGTCATTATAGGCGGAGCACAAGTTTGGATTAAGGAAGTTCGGGAAGGGAAGTGGTAGTGTCTTTCGAACGCGATGATCATTAATTTCTGTTTTAATGGATGTAATTTGTCATGCTGGAACGAAAAATATAACGTGGCGCTCAGTTTTATCTGTTTGACAAGAGGAAACTACAATCGTCCAGCCATAACTGTGGGTTCCTTGATTGCTCAGGAAGATACATCACCGGAACTACAACAGATGAAACATTAGTTCACTTTATTACATGAATGACGAAATGATTTACTTGACTTGATACAACTCTCTGCCACCAAAGTGGTAATTGACTCAAGCATCACTTGATAGAGTAAGTAACTAACTGTTCTCATGAAAGTGCACTTTCGCCTGAGACTTGAATAACTCTTTAGCCATACTCGATGATGTTGGTTGCTACAGCTAATTTCACGAATTGGGGCAGGGCGCTTCCATGCTCGGATCTCTAGTGACCTCCATGTGAGGGCGCTGCTGTGTTGGGAGAAAGGGTGTGTCTTCTCCGGCCTCTCCCTTTCGTCACTGCGCATTGCAGCGAGACATCGCTAATATCTGTGGTATCGATATGCGTTGACGACCACATTATCGACAACACTTGTGTGATTCTTCATCTACTACAAATGCAGTGTCGTACTGGATTCTTACATGACTGTGAAACATTTCAGCTCTGATTTTAATAAATCTGTCCAAATTAAAATAAACACAGCGAAAACGCTAATGTAGTGAAGAATTTAGTTGTGACAAATTTATTTCAGTATTTATTCTTAACAAATCAGTTCATAGATATATTTTCTCTATAAAGGGATGTGTGAGGTTTCACTTAAACATTTAGCATTCCCCTGAGAGGCTAGAGGTAAGACCTGGTGATTTATGGGGTGAATTGATCACTCCCCACGAGGTCATGCGAAATGAAAAGGCAAAGTCTTGTAACGGAGAACTAATTGACTAACTGAATTAAAAAGCGGTATCCCAAGTGAATATGTAATTTGGACATCACAACTGACACAGAAATTCTTGTAACGCTTTCCATCAAACAACTAAATGAAACGAAAGTTCACTGTATATGTGACTATTACTAGACGCATTTATATGATTCCAGTCACTGAACGAATAATACACATAACTGCAATAAAAAAAATGCAAAGACACGTACGAAAGACCTTGGAACAGGTCAATGGGTTTGAGATAGAATGATACAAAACTGGCGTGCACAATAATCCGTAATGATTGCTAAATAAGATGATAGCCTAAAGGAAAGATTCAGAAAAGTATGAACCAGTGGCAGTCCTCTCGTCTAAGCATATATTGGGTGGAGCTAGCTGGCTACGAAATATCTCAGAAGAAGGAAACTTTCACTTGAAAAAAAATAATAACTTGGCGGTCCTCTCATCATGGCGTATGAAAATACGGCCTGTTCTTACCACTGTGCTGATGCTCGGGTTCGGAGGATGGTTGCAGAAGTGCCTGAGAATTCTAAGTTCAGGTCCAGTATCTGCGATCAGTTATAAAGTGAAGAGAACTCTGTAATCTCTCTGACGCCTTGCGACGAAGTCAATACTCTTTTATGCCCTAAAATGTTCCGAGTTACAACCACGGAAAATTTTATAACAGTAGTAACTATTTCCCTACTACTAAAGAAACTGCCGTGTGTAATCAATTCTGCCCTCTTAGAGAGGTGTGAGAGACAGAAATTCTCTGCCGCTAAATGTGTGTTTTCGCATCCTGTCTAGGAAAACATTTGCCTATATGTAATCGCAATTTCTTATCAACACTATCAAACTAATTATTATGAACCAATCACAGGCCTCCTTCTGAAATTTAATGCTTTCTTAAAAAATTTAACACCTACGCCTGTGATCTCCTTCGGCCCCCAAAGTCAGTCTTCCACCACGAGTGCGTCGTGTTTTCCTGACACCACAGCCAATTTTATCTTTTCTAAAGAAGATTCTTTAAACTCCTCACTTTCTGAAAGCTTACAGCATATTGGCCACTATCTCGTGGCATGCTGCCCCTTCGGTGATGAGTTGATTTATTTGTCTCTGTCGAAAAAAACAGTGCTCTGTGCTCTGTCGCAAGCCCTTAAATGGCTGACACCTGGCTCTTAGCAGAAACAGTTTTATTGTCTGCCTGCTGCACTCCCCTTCGGTGCTCTTGTGAGTTCTCACAGGTGGCTGGCAATCTAAAACTGGAGAAAAACGTTACAATGCCCGTCACCGTATAGAGTTACAGGAAAGGTTATTACTTACATGTACATTCGTTGGTATTAGATTCAACTGGGCACATACTTTCAGGCAGTGCTAGAAATTTAAATGGACTGGATATCTTCATCTGAATGATGATTTACTAATAACGATATGGAACGGTTTCTGGAAGACCTATCCCTTGACAAACGGTATTCCAAATAATCTTATGAACAAGGGATTTTGCATTCAAGAATCAAGTTACCTATTACACCAAATAACGGTGCAAATTAGATTAGCGAGTCTCTCCAGCTGAAATGGATGCTAACTGAATAAAACATTTGTAAGACCACGTAGTATTCCGTACCATCATGAAAAGCATAAAGTGAATTAATACTGCATTTAAGTGGGGAGGATCGGTACAAGCCTAATCCGAGTACCATGGTGCGTCGAAACAAACGGATACAACCTGATTTCACGATATCAAAATTCACTCGAAATAACAAGTCTGACACATAAAAAATATCATTCAAATGTAGTCATAGTCACTCCCTGTGCCAGTATGTGCTGACACCCACAGGTTTAAAAGCGTCCGAACTCACAACCAACTTAAATTTACATCTTCGCGTTTCAACAGAGCGTCAATACTCACCGACTCCTTACAGAAAACTCTATACTCCCATTCTTCCTCTCCCTACACCCGTCACAAACGTCAGCGTCTGTCTTGTATAGAGCGGACAGCGAACTCAAAAACCGCCTACAACCACCAGAAACGTGATGCGCTATGCCAATTAGAGAGGCCCGTAAAAGGGCAGGCGTTTGTTGCTCTCAGTTCTTTTAAAATAGAGAAGGCTTTGAGAAGGATGTCAAACCATCTACCCTGCCAATCAAACGTCAGGATGTTCTAAGAATGGGGAGGGGAGGGCAACTTCAGCTCTGCCGTTACGATGCGAACCCGCCAACTACGTTTGATGGGGAATCTAAATGACACCTCCACCAGCGTTCTAGAGAAAGAAGAAAGGAACCCTCCACTGATTAGCAGCTCATTTTCTCACTTCATTCAGGCTGGCGGCTTTAGGCTGATAATCACAAAAGATTATACAGAGAAATAAAAGCTTCGATATGTGAAAGGCAGATGAATCAAGTAACCATTGTTAATATACACTCCTGGAAATGGAAAAAAGAACACATTGACACCGGTGTGTCAGACCCACCATACTTGCTCCGGACACTGCGAGAGGGCTGTACAAGCAATGATCACACGCACGGCACAGCGGACACACCAGGAACCGCGGTGTTGGCCGTCGAATGGCGCTAGCTGCGCAGCATTTGTGCACCGCCGCCGTCAGTGTCAGCCAGTTTGCCGTGGCATACGGAGCTCCATCGCAGTCTTTAACACTGGTAGCATGCCGCGAAAGCGTGGACGTGAACCGTATGTGCAGTTGACGGACTTTGAGCGAGGGCGTATAGTGGGCATGCGGGAGGCCGGGTGGATGTACCGAAGAATTGTTCAACACGTGGGGCGTGAGGTCTCCACAGTACATCGATGTTGTCGCCAGTGGTCGGCGGAAGGTGCACGTGCCCGTCGACCTGGGACCGGACCGAAGCGACGCACGGATGCACGCCAAGATCGTAGGATCCTACGCAGTGCCGTAGGGGACCGCACCGCCACTTCCCAGCAAATTAGGGACACTGTTGCTCCTGGGGTATCGGCGAGGACCATTCGCAACCGTCTCCATGAAGCTGGGCTACGGTCCCGCACACCGTTAGGCCGTCTTCCGCTCACGCCCCAACATCGTGCAGCCCGCCTCCAGTGGTGTCGCGACAGGCGTGAATGGAGGGACGAATGGAGACGTGTCGTCTTCAGCGATGAGAGTCGCTTCTGCCTTGGTGCCAATGATGGTCGTATGCGTGTTTGGCGCCGTGCAGGTGAGCGCCACAATCAGGACTGCATACGACCGAGGCACACAGGGCCAACACCCGGCATCATGGTGTGGGGAGCGATCTCCTACACTGGCCGTACACCACTGGTGATCGTCAGGGGACACTGAATAGTGCACGGTACATCCAAACCGTCATCGAACCCATCGTTCTACCATTCCTAGACCGGCAAGGGAACTTGCTGTTCCAACAGGACAATGCACGTCCGCATGTATCCCGTGCCACCCAACGTGCTCTAGAAGGTGTAAGTCAACTACCCTGGCCAGCAACATCTCCGGATCTGTCCCCCATTGAGCATGTTTGGGACTGGATGAAGCGTCGTCTCACGCGGTCTGCACGTCCAGCACGAACGCTGGTCCAACTGAGGCGCCAGATGGAAATGGCATGGCAAGCCGTTCCACAGGACTACATCCAGCATCTCTACGATCGTCTCCATGGGAGAATAGCAGCCTGCATTGCTGCGAAAGGTGGATATACACTGTACTAGTGCCGACATTGTGCATGCTCTGTTGCCTGTGTCTATGTGCCTGTGGTTCTGTCAGTGTGATCATGTGATGTATCTGACCCCAGGAATGTGTCAATAAAGTTTCCCCTTCCTGGGACAATGAATTCACGGTGTTCTTATTTCAATTTCCAGGAGTGTAGAATACTAATAACTCAGTGAATTAGAACGTTGTGGAAGAGGTACGAAACTAAAATACCCCTCCCACTCTTTCAAAGGAACCATCTCAGCATTCACCTTAAGTGATTTAGAGAAGTCATTTGAACCCTTAATGAGGGTTTCCGACGGGGATTTGAACCGTCGTCCTCTGAAATGCGAGTCCACTGTGTTAACCTGCTAACTACTGCGCTACCTCACTCATTGTCTCGCTTTCGAGTGCTGTAGAGGTTAAGGAACCGAGATCAAGCGGTCATGTGACCGTTCAACGCTGACCTACCATGGTAATCATGTGATACATACGTGGTGGCATTTGGTTGCATCAAATTAGTGCAGTTGGACGGGTCTACACACAGACGTGACATGTTGGCTAGAATGACATTCAGTGTTTGGACTACGCCATGAGTGAAACTGTCCTATTTCTTAACTAATCACTGCGGACTATACACTGAGGCGACAAAAGTCTCACGATGCCTCCTAATATCGTGTCTAACCTAATTTTGCCCGGCATAGTGCAGCAACTCTTACGTGGCATGGACTGAGCAAGTCATTGGAAGTCACCTGCAGAAATACTGAGCCATGCTGTCTCTATAGCCGCCCGTAATTCGAATGTGTCATTCTTGCAAAATTTTGTGCACAAACTAACGCCCCATGAATGTTCGATGGGACTCACGTCGGACGATATGGGTGGCAAAACCATTCGCTCGAATTATCCATAACGTTCTTCAAATAAATTGCGAACAGCTGTGGCCTGGTGACATGGCGCATTGTCATCCATAAAAAAATCCATGTAAATACAGCCCAGGCCGTTTTTGAGCCACCACCAGCTTAGCCTATTAACGCCAAATTCCGCCACTCTGTCATAACGGATATACTCGTCGCTAGACCCACTTTGATTTCTGCGGTTATTTCAGGCACTGTTGCTTGTCTTAACACTAGCCTCTCTACGCAAACGCCACTGTTCTCGGCCGTTATGTGAAGACCATAGGTAACTGCGTTGTCCATGATGTGAGGTAATAGCTGAAATCTGGTTTTCTTGTCACGCTCTTGACACCGTGGATCTCGGAATACTGAATTTCCTAACGATTTCCGAAATGGAATGTCCTATGTTTCTAGTTCCAAATACCATACCGCGTTCAATGTCTGTTAATTCACGTCGTGCGGTTACAATCTCGTCGGAAACCTTTCCACACGAATCACCTGCGTACAAATGACAGCTTCGCCAATGCAGTGCCGTTTTATACCTTGTGTTCGCGATACTGTCGCCATGTGAATATGTGCGTATCGCTATCCCACGAATTTAGTCTACAATGTTTCTACAAGAACTGGTGTACCAACATCAGCCATTGAACATTGTGTAAGAAGAGTGGTCGCCAAAGATCGTAATTGACTTGGACAGGATACTAGTGTACTGAGCAATTTGCACTCAGTTGTTGATACACGCTAATTTGGTGCGAAACGTGTTACTCAACAAGCTCAAGTGGAATCTGGCGGTTGTTAGTGTTCCGTCCCTCAATCGGTAAACACGGAACTTTTGTAAGAGCACGTTTTTGGCCATCCGCCTTTCTGTCAGCCCGACTGTTAGAAAACCTTACTGTCAGGAACGGATAGACGTATGAGGTGCAAATCTATGTCAAATACTAAGATCTACGGTTCATTCGCGGTATAAAAAAGTTGACGAAGCTTCTAAGTCAATGCAATCACAAGGTACGACTACTTACGGTCATCTGTTTTGTTACTAGAGAACTCACTCATCAAATCTCATAGGGTGGGCTACTTCCCGCTGACATAGAATAATGAAATTTGGAAAGAAGCCAAATTTTGCAGTTCATCTAAAGGAAAACATCCGAAAAAAGTTAATTTTTAATTACATCACACAAAATGTTTTTGTGTCATTTCTTACCCGACTGTCTGACTCTGTCCGTCCGTTCATTTGTCAAGACACGTTTTCTTAAGAACTGGTAGAGTTGTCAAGTTGAGATTTATGTAACGTATTAAGAACTACGTTCCCTTTGTGGTTTAACACAAATAAGCTTCTAGGCCAATGCAGTCAAAAAATGTCTGTTGAATTTATACATTTTCTTATTATTTCCAAACTCACAAAAGAATATAGAGTACCTACTTCCTGTTGGCTTAAAATAATGAAATTTGTCAAGAAGCAAGGCTCCACAGTAAAACTAAAAGACCAAAATCTGAATATTATTAATTTGTAATAATATCCCACAACACAAATTTCTTTGTCATTCTCGAAAGTCTTCGAATTCCCAAAACCGATATCTTGTCTGAATCGTACTTACACTTCTCCGATTTTTCTTTAAATTTCAATTTACGTCAGCAACGGCGGTAATCACTACGGAAGTATACTTCAGTTGCATGTTTTTCAGCAAACAAATTAGACTGGTACTGACAGAGGTGGCAGCGACGCAGTGCTTTATTTGACCGAAAGTGTGTGTATTCGATGTCTTATAATTTGATACAGTCGGTTTCAAACGCGACGGGAATTTCTTCTGTCAATTAGCGCACGTCTATCTCAGCCAGCTCCTGAGCGACCTTTACGCAGGTAACTGCATTCAATGGACATCAAGGGACGTGTACGTCGCAAAAAGTGATTGTCCTCATCACCACCTAAAGCTGCGCATCGTCAATGGACCCAATAACACAGAAACGTCAAAACAGCTGGCCATATGCGTGCAGCATGGCCGGACGAGCTATAATTTTGCATCTCAAATGATTCTAGGTGATGAGTGCATCTGCGGTCCAACGATGCAATTAGCAGGCTGTTTGTGGAGGGTGAATTTCAAGCCGGCGGTGATTCTGTGATCTTTTTGGAGTTTTTTATATATCATGACTTGGGCCCACTCTTTCTGGTTACCGTGAACATGAGCCATCATGACTATTTGAGCAGTCCCGGTGACCACGTGTTTCCCTTTCTTCTACACCTTCAAGAAGCATCTTGCGGACAGTCCCGTCATACAAGATGAGAAAATATGTGATCAAATTGCTGGCAGTATACGATCGTAACTTGACGAAGACTCAAGCACCTATTCGGGATACGACTCACCCGCTCTCTACTAGCTCTGTCCAATAGAAAATATCTTGGTCTATTTGGAACGGCAGGTGAACGTAATAATGAACATCCCGCAGTTTTTCTAGCCCTACGTGAACTCATCTTCAGTGGATGATTTCATGTGGGTATGACATACGTGGAGAAACCTGTGGACACTCTTCTTACTCGAGTGAAGGACTATGGCAAGCCTAGAGGCGGTGCCACCACAGTGTTAGCTTACGTCTCCAGCTGGAGATCAATATTGGCCGATATTTTCATTTCATTCGATACTATATTGAGGAAGCTTCATGGATAGAGATCAACATTTCGACGAAATGGGTTAAATGGGTTGTACTTACGTATTTGCAGAAAGACGGATATGAAATAATTAAAACTGTTTTTGGGAAAACACGAAGTCGTAGAGCAAGATGGCATAATGGTGATAGGAAAAAAAGAGTCATTGGTAAACGAAACCGGTTTCTTCATTATTGCACAATGGCCCCATTCTTCACACGTGCGCGAATTCTGTGTAGATAATCTACATAAAATCTAAATCTGTATGTACACACGTGCTCCATACGTCACTGTGGAAGGCGTGGCGGAGTGTAGCTTGTACCACATCCAGTTATTTGCTTTCCTGTTCCACTTGCAGATCGAGGGGGAAACGACTGCCTATATGCATCAGTACGAGCCCTAATTTCTCATATTTATCGTCGTGGTACTTACGCGAAATGTAAGTTGGGGGCAATAGAATCTTTCTGCAGTCAGATTCAAATGTCGGTTGACAGAATTTTTTCAGTAATATTCCATGAAAAGAGTGTCGTCTTCCCTCCACAGATTCCCATTCTACACTCCTGGAAATGGAAAAAAGAACACATTGACACCGGTGTGTCAGACCCACCATACTTTCTCCGGACACTGCGAGAGGGCTCTACAAGCAATGATCACACGCACGGCACAGCGGACACACCAGGAACCGCGGTGTTGGCCGTCGAATGGCGCTAGCTGCGCAGCATTTGTGCACCGCCGCCGTCAGTGTCAGCCAGTTTTCCGTGGCATACGGAGCTCCATCGCAGTATTTAACACTGGTAGCATGCCGCGACAGCGTGGACGTGAACCGTATGTGCAGTTGACGGACTTTGAGCGAGGGCGTATAGTGGGCATGCGGGAGGCCGGGTGGACGTACCGCCGAATTGCTCAACACGTGGGGCGTGAGGTCTCCACAGTACATTGATGTTGTCGCCAGTGGTCGGCGGAAGGTGCACGTGCCCGTCGACCTGGGACCGGACCGCAGCGACGCGCGGATGCACGCCAAGACCGTAGGATCCTACGCAGTGCCGTAGGGGACCGCACCGCCACTTCCCAGCAAATTAGGGACACTGTTGCTCCTGGGGTATCGGCGAGGACCATTCGCAACCGTCTCCATGAAGCTGGGCTACGGTCCCGCACACCGTTAGGCCGTCTTCCGCTCACGCCCCAACATCGTGCAGCCCGCCTCCAGTGGTGTCGCGACAGGCGTGAATGGAGGGACGAATGGAGACGTGTCGTCTTCAGCGATGGGAGTCGCTTCTGCCTTGGTGCCAGTGATGGTCGTTTGCGTGTTTGGCGCCGTGCAGGTGAGCGCCACAATCGGGACTGCATACGACCGAGGCACACGGGGCCAACACCCGGCATCATGGTGTGGGGAGCGATCTCCTACATTGGCCGTACACCACTTGTGATCGTCGAGGGGACACTGAATAGTGCACGGTACATCCAAACCGTCATCGAACCCATCGTTCTACCATTCCTAGACCGGCAAGGGAACTTGCTGTTCCAACAGGACAATGCACGTCCGCATGTATCCCGTGCCACCCAACGTGCTCTAGAAGGTGTAAGTCAACTACCCTGGCCAGCAACATCTCCGGATCTGTCCCCCATTGAGCATGTTTGGGACTGGATGAAGCGTCGTCTCACGCGGTCTGCACGTCCAGCACGAACGCTGGTCCAACTGAGGCGCCAGATGGAAATGGCATGGCAAGCCGTTCCACAGGACTACATCCAGCATCTCTACGATCGTCTCCATGGGAGAATAGCAGCCTGCATTGCTGCGAAAGGTGGATATACACTGTACTAGTGCCGACATTGTGCATGCTCTGTTGCCTGTGTCTATGTGCCTGTGGTTCTGTCAGTGTGATCATGTGATGTATCTGACCCCAGGAATGTGTCAATAAAGTTTCCCCTTCCTGGGACAATGAATTCACGGTGTTCTTATTTCAATTTCCAGGAGTGTAGTTTATGAAGCATCTCCGTAATACTAGCGTGTTGATCGAACATAACGGTAACAAATATAGCAGCATGTCTCTGACTTAATTCGATTTCCTCCTTCAGTCCCACCTGATGAGGATCCCAAAGACTCGAGTAGTACTCAAGAATACAATGTGTCGCACTAGCATCCTATATGCGTTCTGTTATCCAGATGATCACACTTTCATAAAATCATCCCAACGAATCGAAATGGTCCCTTCGTCTTCCTTGCTACAGTCATCACGTGATCGTTCCATTTCATGTAGCCTTCCAATGTTACACCTAGATATTTGATCGACGTAACTGTGTCATCATCTGCATTAACACACGTTTTTCAACTTTTACAACAAGCTCCCATTCATCACACCAAATAGAAATTCTGCATATATCATCCTGTATCCTACTACAGTCACTCAACGACAAATCCTTCCCATGCACCACAGCATCACCAGCAAACAGCTGCAGATTACTATTCATCCCGTCTGTCACATAGATCTGCATAGATAATAACAGCGGTGATCACTCTTTCCTGGGACACTCCTGACGATGCCTTTCTCTGTAATGAACACACGCCGTCGTGGACAACGTCCTGAATTCTACAGCTCAAGAAGTTTTTGAGCCACTCGCATATCTGAGAACTCAATCTATATACTCGTACTATCGCTAACAGTTTGCAGTAGCGTACCGTGACGAACACTCTCCGCAAATCTAGGAATATGGAATCTGCCTGTTGCCCTTCATACATCATGTGAGAAAACGGGATGCCATCTGAGGGAAATATATTTTATTTGAACTCAGAATGTCTTAAGGAATTGTGCAGACAACCGTTGTTAAGGATATTTATCTCAAATTTTGTGGGTCCGTTATTTTAAACATATTATAAACAGGAGTCACTTTCGCTTTTTCCAGTCGCTTGGTACTTAACAATGCTCTACGACATACAGATGACAGTATGTTTGCAAGATCCTCCTCCCTGAATGATGTACTTAACGCAGCATTTAAAACTGTGGCTTTCCGTTTGCTGTATTCTATTGCCATACGAAACAGGTCAATGAGTGTCTGGATGGAAGCCGTTGATTCACTTAGCTATTTTGGTTAGGACTAGACTTATCTCAGCTTATCGATCAGATGTTTCGGCTAAGATATGACTGTGGTAGTTGTTCCATCTTCGCGCATTGATCAACGGATGTGTGAATAGTCTGTCGGCACTAATGCCATTACCAGCGAACAAAGTGCACGTCTTCGGAAATCCAAACATAGAGCCGAAATTTATCAATCAGCTTTGAAGATGTCAGTGGACTGCCCTGCAATAACCCCTAAGACACGAGGGCGAACAACATGGATGACCTTGTACCCAGACATAGCATATAATCAATAGTGTTCCCTCATTCTACAGAAAATCTCTCATTAACTGTTAAAATCAATAACGTATCAACTTCCCTGCAGAGAAATGTGTGGTCCATTATGACCATTGTTGATTGGGAATCATATTACATTATCGGATATACTCCCCTCCAACCCTCTGATACCCCAATGCAAGAATGTAGCAGTGAGCTTTAAAAATTAATTTACTATTCAAGGACCAAGTACGGTATCGGTCGCACAGCATTAGAGCCTGGATTTTCACGATTGATGTCCTGAGCGCAGCCAGTTGCCCGTCTCTTGGGCATCTACTTTCTCAATGCACTTGGATTATAGATTCATGGTTTTACACTCACTGAGTACAAACCATGGCCTCAAAGATTTTTTTCAACCGCCTTAAAGTGTAAGAGAATTTGAAGCCCACAATTCCTCCTTCCACTTTAGGGCCTGAAATGTTTCTGCTCGTCTCAGAAATAAGCTTCAGGGGGAATTACAACGTTCACGAGAGTATCCTCACTCCAGTCCCGAACAGATAATGGGCCACTCCCATTCTCATTGCGGGAATACCATAAAGTGCCTCACACATTTGTGTAGATTTCAAGATGACACAGTGAGTCACTGACGCATACTCGGTACCTAAGATAGAGAACATCATAGCCTGCCTAGTATGCAGAAAAGTGTTTACAAAACTGGACCTGAGGGATGTCTTCCACCAACCATCGAGGAGGAATTTCGATGTATCCTAATTAACTCTCACTTTGCGTGGTTCTAGTACAACAGACTTTCTTTTGGTGGAGCCAGTGCCAGGCGATGTTTGAAAGATGTTCGAAGCATTTCACTAGCAGTGGTACGGCAAATTACTTAGGCAACATTCACAGCAGAAATGACAAGGACCTGCCCAACAAGTATGTCATTCTGTTTATGGATCTCTAACAGACCCATCTAAAATGTAACAAAGACACTTGTTGTTTCTGTTTGTCACGATGAATACATAACACACATTTTCAGTGCTTCCAATATCCACCCCACACCTCAGCACATTGCGGCAATACGGAAGCTTCCAGCTCTTTCCAGTCCCAGACAGTTGAAATCAGTATTAGGAGAATTGAACTACTACCTAATGTTGATTCCCTTTACGGCTGCCATTACTGAACCACTACACCACCTGATGCCGGAAAATGGCCATTCGCAAAGGATCTCATCATGCGACAAAGCTTTCAGAGACTTAAAAGAGACTCTTCACCACCCCTCTCGTGCCTCACAGCACACTACCCCGAAAAACCTCTTATCCTGGTAGCAGATTCATCAACCTACGGGGTGGATGCAGTCCTGTTACAACCTACTAACGAATTGCAATTCCCAGACACTTCTGTGTCCAAAACCCTCACTACTGCTCAGCAAAATTATAGCCAGATTGAGAAAGAAGAATCAGCCATCAGTTCCGGGTTTAAGAAGTACCTGGTTATGTATATGGTAGGCATTTCACATTATTCAACCACCATTAACATTTGCTTCTTTCCAAGCTTTCATCCAACATTTGCATGAAAACTGCATGCTATCTACAGTGATGGGCACTGTTACTGTCGAATTACGATTATTATATTCAGTATCACCCTACGACACAACGTAAAATGGTAATCTCTTTTCACGGTCATCCCTGGGTCAGGATCCAGTATTCGACAAGGATCCCAAAGATTGTTTCCACCTGGACATCGCTGTGAAAGGAGCATCCTACATCACATGCCACACCGCAGAACACCCAACCCTCAATGAGATACGCCATCTGGTATGCTGTGGTCAACCACCAAACCCCAAAGTAAACGGCAGCAGAAGATCCAGGCCTACTAGCATCGTTGGAATGAACTCTAAACATAAAACGATGTGCCGCTGCTTCAAGGAGAAAATTACTGCAGCTGGGTGGCCAACCCTGCACCTCCCTACCAGAGCGTTTGGTTGTTTCTCCTAGTCAGGCACTACGATGTCATGCTGACTAAACGTCTGGCCTAACACTATGTCTGTTGGCATGGCATTGACACTGCTATTACTCAAATGGTACTATCGTGCACCACCTTCCAGAGCGAGCAGGTAATTTTTTTCTCCTGGCCCGACTTTTCTAGTCCTTGCTCCAGGATCATTTGGATTTTGTGGCACCTTTCCTGGGCTACACGTGGCTCACCGCAATACACACAGGCTGCACGTTCCCATACGATACCTGCATATTTACCACATAAACCAGTCAAGTTTTTCAAACTGTATTTCGCATTTTTCCACTGTAGGACTTCCTGGTACCATTGTAAACGACAGTAAACCTCACTTTGCGAATGCGGGATTTTCCACTTTTTGTGACATTCCTCTAGTTCCTTCCTGCCTCAAACGGACTAAAGAAACGTTTAATACGCACTTTTAAAACATAAATTCTGTAACTTCACTGTCAACACCCTCTTAACGATGCTCTTACCCTTTTTCTGACATCCCACTGGTCAACTGCGCCGTTGTCTCCTGCTGTGAAAATCCATGACCCATCTCAGTGGTCTCAATTTTCTGTTCCTCACCATAGAGTCCACAATCTCCATACTTGGCCTATCTGACACCATTTATCACTTTAAGACACAGTGCCGCCCCCCCCCCTCCCCTTCCTTTTTTTGTAAGGGACACCAACATTGGTTTCAGGCAGTAATTTCCTAATTCCTTCGCAGAGCCCTGGCTGAGATGAGGACTGTTCAGGAAGGCACACTGAGTCGCAAACATCTCAAGTATTTGCAATTTTGCTATGGTGCTTCTCCTTACACCATGAAACTACCAATTTCTTTTGTTCCAGAGACACAGATACTCACCGTTTCCACTCTGGACATTGCTGGATGGTCTCAACCGCCGGCGGCGGCCAGCCCATTGGAGGGGCCTTCAACACCTGCGCACACCGCGTCAGTACCGACAACAACAGATGTAGACAACATCACCCCAACCGCTCCGACTGCAAGTACAGAACCCATCTTCTCCAGGGACGTCGATCTGGATTCTCACTCGAGAGCCACGTCCATGACGTCGCAAGACGTTCACGTCTGATCTGATGATCCTGGGAGCTACCATCTGTCGTCTTAGAGAGTTCGCGGCCGACTCGAGGAAGAAGACGGGAACTCAATCATCATGGCAGACTTTTGGACTTTCAGATATATTTCTAACTTCCAAATGGCTACAACCTGGCAGGCAATTTTGCTCTCATGGCACTTAAACTTCGTTGATTCAGTTTGTACTTTAGCACTGAGCGTCCTACGTGACATTTACTTTTATGAAGTGTGTGTTTAATGAACTTAGACTTAGTGACTATCTATTTGGTCTTCAACTCTAGAAATACTATTATTCTATTTCAAGAACTGAATTATTTTATGTTTTGTTTCAATCCATGTAGGAGTACGCGTTTTATAATTATTTAGTAAACTTTTTTAGTCATTGCTGACTGGATACATTTTGTGCCGCCGTAGGCTGATGTATCATATAGGAGTCAAACATTCATTTTCTTTCACTACACGTTCCAGTTTGTTTAGCAGGAAAAATGCGCAAGGCATAGAGGAAACTCGGTGTGCCCGTGTTCATTCTGACTGACCTTATCGAACTGACGCAATATTTAGAAGTTAAAATGGTGGAGCATATATTTTGATTGCATGCACCGCAGTGGAGCTTGTGTTAATATGGACGCATACAGGACGAATGAAGAACCTAATTTGGTTCATACGGAGACTGGTTTTGTCAAGATGTGCAGCTTGCAACATAAGCGGAGCAGCATTGATTAAACTGACTCCCTTCAGAACTGTAACAACCAGTGCTACTTCAATTTCAAATTAGTTATTCGAGAATATAAGACCAGCCTTGATAAAATTGGCCCTCGACTCAAAGATAAACTCCCAGTCTCACTTCTCATGCAACTAAATAATACATAGCTGCAGGTAATTAAAACTCTTGTAACTGGCAACAAAATTTAATTATATAATGACTGATATATGACCCTCGTCAGTGCGTAAGTGTTATTAAGTAATTCCTTTCACACAGGTAGCCATATAGTATATTTTACACAGTCATGTCTCGTTGCACTGAAGAGCCAAATTAGATAAATGCTTCTGTCTGTGTTTACCATGACTGTGGTACGGATGTGCAAATGTGAGTGTGTCTTTACTACCGCTTCTCTCCATACCGTGTTCATGATTATTGTTGCTGCTGTGAGATGCTCACTATCTGACGTCGTAATGACCTATGATACATAAGGGCATCTGTCACGTTTTAAAGTTTTCGGGGGATACATTACAGATACATTTGTCGAAACTGGAAACCCACTTAACATTTTTTATTCACAGTTCATTACTCGCACGTTATGATCTTCGGCCAGCAGAAAAGGAAACCAGTGGGGATAGCGAGATAAGTTTAGAAAACCACGAGAAAAGCAGATCTCCGCTTTTCTCTGGCTGGGAAGGAAAGAAACGCGAGAATCTTTTCATTGAGAACTGGGCCAGCAGCCTTCCACATGCACCAGTTCTAAAAGGGCAGTTTGTGCTGTTTCCGTGGCCGACACAGTACTGTGTTACAGCAGGAAAATTTCAGATCTCATCCTAATTAGTTAGCTAGGCAGTGGGGTTACGAATCGCCACAACTATGTTCGGAAAATCTTCATTATTTCTTAAATTGACAGTGTTTCCTCATGTGATACTATTATCGGATTCCTATGAGACGATTATTTGTATCCCTAACGTAAATGGTAAAATTTTCTACTCGATGGGCGTAAATACATCTTGGCTTCCAGCATCTACGGGTATAGGTTTCGTTTCTGTGCATTATCAAATAACAGATCTCAGAACACCTAACACCTAGTTTTGTCATATTGACGGCTCCACTCACCAATTTAAAATTACAAGTGGAAAAACATGGTGAGCAATCAATGTAGCTTGTTGTATTTGACATTTCAGCTGTCACCATACCGACACTCACGAATTTGTAGATTACTGCACCTGAAACTGGATTTATGGAGTTCGTTGCCCCTCAGACATAAATTTGTTGGGCTATATTGTGACGTCGTAAAACGTCGTCGCAGCTGTTGGTGGTCGTAATAACGCAGGAGAAAGACGGACACGACGCCTTGGGGGAGAAAACCGCGGGGCAACGCTCTCCTACCAGCAGGTCTCGAATAAAGCAGTAGGCCCGTTTTTTAGGACTTTATGCCAACGCTTTAATGGCGCCCTGAATAGTTAGCTATACTTCAAGAGGAGAGCAGGAGACTGCTAACACAGAAACTATTTCAGAATCGTTACGAAAAGAAATGCGGAGGCATAAAAATGCCCTCTGGTTTAACATACCCGCGCTATAGCTCTCAATTCGATGACAGCCATTTCGTTCACACAGATATGCATAACGTCAGGTTTAAAGCAACTTTCGCATAATCTGTCACTGCCAATTACCATGGTTGAATGAAATTAGAACCGTCTTCTGACTGGTTTGATGCAGCCAGCCACGAATTCCTCTCCTTAGCCAACCTTTTCATCTCAAAGTAGCACTTGCAACCTAAGTCGTCAATTATTTGGTGGATGCAATTCAATGCCTTTCTTCCTCTACAGTTCCTACCCTCTAAGGCTCCGTCTACTACCATGGAGGTCATTCAGTGATGTATTAACAGACGTGCTATTATCCTCTCTCTTTTTCTTGTCAATGCTTTCCACGTATTCCTTTCCTCGCCGATTCTGCGGATAACCTCCTCGTTCCTTACCTTATCAGTTCCTCTACTTTTCAATATTCTTATGTAGAACCACGTATCAATTATTGCGATTATCATATTTTCCGGTTGTCCCACAGTCTATGTTTCACCACAATGCATCGCTGTGCTCCAATCGAGCGTGCTTAGATAGTTCTCCCTCAGAAAAAGGCCTACGTTTGACACTAGTAGACTTCTCTTGACCAGGAATGCCCTATTGGCCTGTGCTGTTCTGCTTTTTACGTCCTCCTTGCTCCGTCCATAACGGGTTATTTTGTTCCTAGGTAGCAGAATTCTTTGACTTCGACTGTTTCATAATCCCCAATTCCGATAAGTTCTCGGTGTTCTCAGATCTGCTATTTCTCATTACGTTCTCTTCGATTTACTCTCAGTCCAAATTCTATACACATTAACCTGTTCATTCTGTTTGACAGATTCTATAGTTCTTCACTTTCACTGAGGATAGCAATATAATCTGCAAATCTTATCCGTGACATCCTTTCACCTTGAGTCTTATTACAACTCTTGAACCTTTCTTTCATTTAAGTAATTTATTCTTAGGTGTATAGATTGAACAATAGGGGCGAGAGACGGCATCCTTATTAATCCGACCATTTCGTTCTTAGTCTTCCAGTATTATTGTTACCTCTCGGATCTTATCTGTTCCTATAGCTTATCCGTATTTTTCTCATAATTTAGATAGTCTTGCAGAATTTTAAATTGTCAAATACTGTTTTCGGGTCGATAAATTCTATGAACTTGTCTTGATTTTTCTTCATTCTTGATTCCATTATCCACCGCAACGTCAGAACTCTCTCTCTGGTGCCTTTAGGTTTCCTAAAACCACACTGATAGTCGTCTAACAAATACTCAATTTGCTTTAACATTATTCTGTGCATTATTCTTGTCAGCAGCTTGGATGTATGAGCTGTTAAGCAGTTTGTGTGATAATTATCGCACGTGTCGTCTCTTGCTATCTTCGGAGTTGTTTGGATGATGTTTTTCCGAAAGACTGATGATATGTCGCCAGTCTAATACATTCAGTACACTAATATGAATAGTTGTTTTTTCGTCACTTCCCTTAGTAATTTTATAAATTTCGGTAGAATGTAATCTTTCTCTTCTGCCTTAATTGATCTCGAGTCTTCCAAAGCTGCACTATCTCTTCCCTATGGACTTATGTTTCTTCTTCCATCAGCTAATAGATAAGTCCTCCCCCTCACACAGGCCATCAAATGTACTCCTTCACTTGTCCGCTCTCTCCTTTGCATTGAATAGTGAGATTCCCGTTGTACTCTTAATGTCACCGCCGTTGCTATTACGTTCACCGATGGTTATTTTCATTTTTCCGTATGCTGAGACAGTCCTTCCGAAATCATTTTTTTCTCGATTTCTGCACAATTTTCATTCAGCCATTTTGCCTTAGCGTCCTTGCACATCCTATTTATTTCATTTCAAAGTGACTTTTAATTAAATTTTTGCACTTTCTTCTTTTATCTTCTTCTGTTATCCATGGTTTCTTCGCTGTTGCCTTCTTTGTACCTATGTTTTTCTTTACATCTTCTGTATAGTACATAAGGCAAATGAAAGGAATAGCCAAAGAGACGAACAGAAATTATACTTCAATTTAAAGTCAATAATTAGACTGAAGTCACCGCGATATATAATGGCATTTATATAATGACACTCTGGATATTACAAAAGGGAAAACATGGTTCGTAATATGGTGGTGTGATCACCACGGCCAGTAATGCATGCTTTGCAACGTGCTCACATTTTGGGCACAAGGTTGGTAACACTTTGTTTTGGTAAGGCGCTGCATTCCTTCGCCATGGAGCTGAAAACTACTGCAACGTCGTTAATAGATGCGGACGTGCTGCAAAGCATCTCCGTATCGCTTACTACAGGCGCTCGAAGACATTAAGTCGAGGGAGCGAGCAAGCCATTTAATTTGGCGAATAGCCTTTCGTTCCATGAGATCCTCCACCTGTGGTGTTAGAATATAGAGGTAAATCCCAAAGCCAAGAAGCAGTGAGATTCGCATTTAATACAGAAAACTACTCGAAGAGAGACCTTTCCCAAATGGTACCCAAAAATTATTAGGCTTTCCTTCTTTAAGCAAAAAGGTGATCTCTTATACGAATGGATGAGACAGGTTGAGAGGAACGGTCAAAACTGCGTACACAATTAGCATCATACACTGCCGGAAAAATTAGTACACCCTTTGAGAGGTTTCCAACACACTGAATATTTATTGTTCAAATGGCTCTGAACACTATGGAGCTTAACATCTATGGTCATCAGTGGTGGTGGTTGTTGGTATGTTTAAGGGGGACTAAACAGCGAAGGTCATGGTCATCAGTCCCCTAGAACATAGAGCTATTTAAACTTAACTAATCTAAGGACATCACACAACACCCAGTCTTCACGAGGCAGAGAAAATCCCTGACCCCGCCGGGAATCGAACCCGGGAACCCGGGCGCGGGAAGTGAGAACGCTACCACACGATCACGAGCTGCGGTGAATATTTATTGTTGCAACAGGGCATAGGGAGTACATGAAATGACTGCATCAACAGATCAATAACAAAAGCGGTTCAGAGGTGAGAGGTATTGACCGTCGCTGAAAACCCCCTGTTAGTAAATAGTGTAGCCTCCACAGGAGGCAATGCACGCACCGACTCAGACATCCAGTCGATACTACAGATGGCGGAAATGTCCTGAGCTACGTTATTCCACGCCTGCGCGACCTGTTCATGTCGTTCAGTAACAGTTATTGCTTGACGAGTCGCACGAGTCAGATTTCGTACCATCACATCCCATACGTGCTCGATTGTAGACGAGTCTGGACAGGACGCTGAGTTTTACGAGCAGTGCTTGGGCGTGGATTATCCTGTTGGAGCAACGCTTCAGGTTCCTAACGCAAGAACAACAAAAGAACCAATCTAACAACATTCAAGTACCGAGAGCGGGATAATTTCCCCTCCAAAAACTCCAAGGATGAACGAGAACAGTAGCTCATCGCGTCCCAGACCATAAGACCGGGGGTTGCGCCCGTGTATCATGGACCACAACGCATCGTAACTGCTTACTGATTGACACACACCGTCCCTGCCCGCTTGATCACATATTTGGCAACCATGTTGGTTAATAAACTGTTCAACAACACAAAAACCCAACGGGTTCCTGTCCGCATCAAGACGCAGCAACATAGCATCTCAAGACCTGGGAAAGAAGAAAGCTACAGGAGAGGGATCAACGAGTCAGCCTCTCTACTTGCAGTCGGAATCCCAGTAACATCTAGTTACAATGAACTACAATCAGTGACAAATAGTTTCTCGTTTATCATATTTAATTAACTATGTAAGTTCATAAGACATTAATAAATATCAGTTGAAAAAAAAAGTTGGCGGGGTCTACCCATCATGCCCCTCGGTACAGCTCTGCCACGGAGTGTACCACAGCCAAGGTGGATAAGCACAGTTGGACGTTATTTTTGCAGTGACCACGTAGGTTCTATTCATAAGCGGAAAGAGCGTGCGTATGACGTGATGGATGAGGAGAGTAGCTTGTGAACGCTGCACAGCTGTTTCCGTAACTCAAGCATCAGTGACCTGGGCACTATCCAGAGCAGTCGTTGTTATTAGCCAGTTCGTGACACTACACATTAAAAGGATTCTAGACCATTCACTACTTTCATCATCTCGCACACCTCTACAAAAAAATGGCTCTGAGCACTATGGGACTTAACATCTGAGGTCATCAGTCCCCTAGAACTTAGAACTACTTAAACCTAACTAACCTAAGAACATCATACACATCCATGCCCGAGGCAGGATTCGAACCTGCGACCGTAGCGGTCACGCGATTCCAGACTGAAGCGCCTAGAACCGCACGGCCACACCGGCCGGCACACCTCTACAGTAAGCATGTACTGATGCGTTACGGTTTCCCTCCTCGCTAAACTGCACTGCTTTGCCCAACTTAAGGATTATATCTACGTCTCCACCCACATACATAAGGCACGGTACGTGGCGTGGCGGAGGGTATCCTCTACGACTATTAGTCATTCCTTCCCTGTTCCACTTGCAAATAGAGCGAGGGGAGAACGCCTGGCTACACGACTCCATATGAGCCACAATTGTTCGTTTCTTGTTTTCATGGTCTTTACGTGAAATGACTGTTGGGGGATAGCTAGATGAAGTAACATATCGCATTAACTATGTGTGCGCGCGCGAGCTTGTGTGTGTGTGTGTGTGTGTGTGTGTGTGTGTGTGTGTGAGTGTGAGTGATTGAGTGTGTGTGTGAGTGATTGAGTGTGTCAGTCATTGAGCAGTTATGGTGCACTCTGGTGGCGCTCTTCATTCCAGCATAGCCCTGAGACAACATTAGGACGACTTAACACAGGAATGAACTGCAGCGGAAAAGGAAGGACGAAGTTTTACGAGTGTAGCCCAGGAATTAAGTATTACTCATAGCATTGTTTCATGTACGTGGAGAACATTTCGAACCTAGGCACTGCTGCCCGAAGGATAGCAGTGGTTGATCAAGGTCAGCTACAGCAGCGGTTGAAATGCATAATATAGTAGGAGAAACAGTCCCTTACGCTGAGGTGACAGAAGTCATGGGGTACTTACTGAGCCATGCTGTCTATATAGCTGTCCATAATTACCAAAGTGTCTCCAGTTCAGGATTTTGTGCACGAATTGACCTCTCGAGTACATAACTTAAGTGTTCGGTGGGATTCATGTCGGGAGATCTGGGTGGACCATATCACTCGCCCTAATTCTCCAGAATGTCCTTCAAACCAATCGCGTAGAATTGTGGCCCTGCGACATAGGGCATTGTCATCCACAAAAATTCCATCGTTGTTTGGGAACATGAGGCCCATGAATGGATGCAAATGGTATCCACGTAGCCGAACATTACCATTTCCAGTCAATGATCGGTCCAGTTGGACCTGAGGTCCCAGTCTTTTTGCGTAATCACAGCCCACATCGCTATGGTGCAACCACCTTCTTGCATAGTGCCTTGTGGACAGCTTGGGTTCATGGCGGCTGCGCTACCATCAGCTATTACCAACTGAAAGCGGAACTCATCTGACCATGCACGATTTTCCATTCGCCTATGGCCCAAGCGATATGATCACGAGCCCATGAGAGGCGCTATAGGAGATGTCATGCTGTTCGCAAAGACACACGCACAGGTCGTCTACTGTCATAGCCCATTAACACCAAACTTCGCCGAAATGTCCTCACAAAAGGTACGTTCGCAGTACGCCGTATATATTGATTTCTGCGGTTCTTACATGCAGTGTCGCTCGTCTGTTAGCACTGACACGTTAATGAAAAAGCTGCTTTTCTCGGTCCTGGAACATGGTGAGAGATAATGACTGAAATCTCACTCTTGGCACTGTGGATCTCGGAATATTGAATTCTGTAACGATTTTCGAAACGGAATGTCCCATGCACCTAGCTCCAAGAAACATTTCGCTTTCTATGTCTGTTAATTCCCGTCGTGCGGCCATAATCACTCCGAAAACCTTATCACACGGATCACATGAGTACAAGTGACAGCGGCACTGCCCTACCGCCGCCATCTTAACAAGTGCATATCGCTAACCTGTAACTTTCGTAACCTCAGTATAATGTTAGGATACACCATTCGTTGTCTGCTCCGTGATTCAGTAAAGCCAATTAAATATTTAAACGTAAAGTTGCAAAGTGACTTGAAGTGGAACGAGCACGTAAGGTCAGTTATAGGAAGGCGAATATATGATTTTGGTTTATTGGGAGAACTGTAGTAAAGTTTAGCTCATTTGTAGACAATACCTGGTACAGAACACTTTTGCGATCTTTTTATGAGCAGTGCTAGTATGCCTTGGATCCCCACCAGCTCGGATTAGAGAAAGACACCGAAGCAATTCAGAAGCGTGCTGCTAGATTTGTCACCGATAGGTTCGATCAAACCGTGAAGTTTATGGAAATGCTACCCAAACTGAGGTATGAGTCCCTAGGTGGAAGAAGTTCTTTTCGAGGAACAGAACTGAAAAAGTCGATAAAATTTTTCTGGATTTATGGCCGCACTGCCAATATGTAAAACTACCGACATTTAGGTCACTGTCGCAAGTGACTTCATCAGCGTGTTTCTTTGTTTACTGTAAAGAAAAAAAAAACTCCATAAAGAAGGTCACCTGCAACTGTGACCGAAGCGTTGGTACTTTCACATATTGACAGTGCGGTCTCAAAGCCAGGAAAATTTTACTGACTGTGACAATGGCCGCGGAAGCCTATGCTTATAGAATTGAGGAAATTTAGAGGACCGGCTTTAGCTACAGACTTCAGAACGAAGCAGCTGCCAGCAATCTACACCTCGCTTAAGGACTACAAAGACAAGAGACAAGAAAAGAGAAATTATGGTTCGTGCGGAAGCATATGTATCTTATTTGCGAGTGGAACGGAAAAGGCAATGATTAGCTCTAGTACAAGGTACCATCTACCTCGAAATGTATGGTGGCTTGCGGAGTACTTACGCAGTTGTCGATGTATATCCTATATGTTGACGCCGGTATCCTCGAGCCCACTTTTATGAGGAAGAGAAATTCACCTTCAACAGCGCTTCCTTGCTCTTATTTCAGTGGAATGATCTGTGTCACAGTACAATACAGGTACACTGTGCTCTGAAACTTTTGTTGCCACCTATTATCAAGACTGGAAAAGGCGTGGTCCTGTGTTCTGATTCGTTTTGGCTTAGGCCAGACGGTGTATGTATATATTTTTCAATTACATTAGACCACATATACATTTCAATTATAATTCTTACAGAAGGGCGCTTCGCAAAAAGTTAAGCGATCACTTTGTGCAAACCCCGTAATTGTCTCCCTTTACGACGCAGAAGTATGAAATTTGGCTCAGAGGTTCCGACAACCTTCCTCTTGATGCAGAAGCGTGACACCCTATGACGTGGCCTCAGGGCTCGGCGACACTTCAGATAGCAAGGTGTTGACACATGCGATGAAAAGGCCAGAGCTTGGAAGGTCATGTGAGGTTTAAGGACAGTTAAAGATGTCACACTGGCACGAAATTTCACCAAAACTTTGCCGAACAGCACCATGGACGTGTCATTTGATGATAAGGTCGTCACAACCGCTCTTACCCACATTTCAACCGTTTTTTTCACGTCTCTGCGATGAAGGCCAGAACCGCGACACCAAGGGTTGAAATTTTTTGGTTTTCTTACGGCTGGACGAGGAAAACAGTTGAGAGACACCGACGCCCATAATAGACATCAAGAGGCCTCAATAGGTTGCATATAGGGCGTCAATGAAAGCACTTGTTCCATTGGCGTTCACCTCCACACATTTCGCGGTCGTAAACGACATTCCACTGTGCAATGAACAGCAGGACCAAGTTCTTGACAATATTTGACACTGAAAACATAGGCGGACTATTCAACCCATCTTTAAGGACATCGTGGAGCCTGAAGCCTCACTGAAAGCTTCCCGACCTCTTTGGAGTGTAACCCGACTGCTATTTTTGCTCGGGTATACTTGGTTCAACCGTGAGGAACCGTCCAAAAGCATTTGATGAACTTTGTATGTGATCCGGAGCAACCAAGTGTGATTATACTTCTCGGCCTTACTGCTTCATGCCCTCTTGTGCCATGATTTTGGTGGAGAAGGAGGGAAGCGGAGAGGGTTTGGCAACATTGAAAGTGCATAAAGTTAACATGGCAAAGCGTCCCTTTTAAGACTCCACAGCTCAGCAACACCCTAGGTGCCAGGCGTGCTTCTGTGTTGAACACTATAAAAAAATGTAACTTATTGTGTTCGACACTCATTCACATTACTGGCGCTTCGTTGCTGCTCTAGCACCTGAAGGCAAGTATGCACAATCTAAAAAGAATCACATGATTTCAGCCCTGGGAATCGCAGTTCTAACTCCCACCGCAAAGGCGTCAAAAGAAGGGGTGATCCATGTGGGTAAGAGAGAGGTCACAGGCAGCTTCGAGCCAAATTTCAAACTTTAGAGTCGAAAAGGGAGGCAATTATATTGCGTAATATCAAGTACTATAGAAATTATTTCTGTCAATGTTGTAAGAAAGTCCCACAAAATTTTAGAAAATGCTAATTGAAACAAATTTAGATACAGCAGGATTCAATTCCTCTACCAACTCAATTTGTGTTGCGCAGAGTAATGTTCCTATCCACTACACTGCACTATAGCTTCGTGAGGGGAGACGTTGTGTTATAGACATTAATCACAAAAATTAATTTTCAATTTGCAATTGTCTTAAAACGGCCTGATCGCGGAACATGCAAGTTACAACATGATAATCCTAGATACGAAGATTCCTTTATCACCAATGCATCCAGTACCGTGGAGAGCTGCATCAAACCAGTCTCTGGACTGAAGACCACAACAACAATATAGGAATTTTGCGCGTCCATTTTCGTGAACAAACGGTATGGTTTGAGAGCCATAAAAAGCCTACAACTGCTGGAGAGTGCAAAATCACGTTTAGCAGATCGTCCCATATGCTGACGGTGCTGTCTTTTGTGACGTTGAATATTCTGTCTGCGTGAACGTTAACGTTATCTGCCACGTCCCGTGTGTTGACGGCGTAAGTGAGGTGCTACCAGCAATACCAAGTCTGACCGGTACTGTACGGCGACACGCTGTTCTCATTCAAAGGAAAGAGTAGAATTAATGTCGCGGCCACGTCTAGGTCATTAAGAACGCTGATCGGCTCTAGAGCGCCTTGTGAGGCTCTTGCACCGAAGTTGGGCGTCGTCCGACACGACGTGATGAGCCGTGGCCATCAAGGTAGTTCTACGGGAAGCTCGTTCGCTTTCTCTTCAATTAGGCGGACTCCACTGGAGGCGGCGTTCCACTCGTAATGACTTCACTGCCGGCAGAGCATTAACATCTAACGCCCTCTTCCTTCCGACCTTAGATCGATATCTCGCATTTCACAGCAGATACTACCCACATAAATGCTTATCTAACTACATAGTTGGGAGGGGGGGGGGGGGAATAAACATCGAAAGCAATTTCCTCATATGCACAGAGTTACTAAGTCACTAAGGTTTTTTTGTCATACAGCGCATCTTACCTTACACATCTTCGAAACAACGACTACTACACTCAGTTTTATTTTAATAGATATGGTGAAGAGCAGATAGTCTATAACATTTGTAGATTCAGGTAAACGTGTGGACCGGCGTATAAACTTTTCCAATTTTTTACTAAAAAAATACAGTCAGCGAAATATTTCTGCAACTTGCACAGAAACCAGACTGCAGGTATAACGCAAGGTCAAAAAAATTCAGTACAGTAGATTAACTTTTAGCTAGCCGACTGCTTCGGCCGGCAGTCATCTGTGTTTTTGGCTGCAGCCAGCATCAGGTACCTGTCCTGTTGTGTTGTTATTGGTTTGCACTTCATTGTTCTAAGTGTTCTTTACTGTGCGATACGTTACCAAAATGAGTCATGAGACAGTTCCTGGCCCGGTCGTCTACAATTCCTACCGGTGGACGAATTGTTAGAAGGGTATCATTGTTACGTAGCGATGCTCGCAAAATTATATCGCGTGCAACTGAATGCTGCAAAACGAAACGGAGCGGAAAAAATTATTCCACTCCATCTACAAATCTTCCGTGAGAACTGCTACATATGCCCACAGGGAACAAAGTATGCGTAGCATTGCGGGGATCAAACAGTTTCCAAGAATTATCCTGGTATATCACCGAAAACGCCAAGGAAGAAAAGATAAGGTTCCGTTTCCGATATCGCTTTGAAGCAGCCCTCTGTTTCGTCCGAATTTCTTTGTCCTTTACCTTTGATTACTGACGCATTGCTTTGTATAAAAACACCATTCGTTATTGCATTATTTCGAAACACGTTGATATTGTAGTAGAGATACACTTTCGATGAAAGTGACGGTGAATCTGACACATCGGAATGTCATAACATTGAGAAAGAATGATCAGATGGTTTGAAAGGTTTCTACGAAAGTGTGACGGCTTCAATAAGCGCGAAAAACAATCTGCCATTCATAGTGTCGTAAACGGTATTTCTGTTTTCTTTCCTTGCCATAAGTGTACGTAATTGCTACAATCAGGATCCATATTAACTAAGTTAATGCATAAGACGATATCCGTTTAGCTTCCGATCATCATTTTAAAGCGATTCTGATTTCCGTGTGTGACTTCTGCTTTCGCAGGAGTAGGATATACAGTTTATGATACCAGCACTACAAGGACCACACGGTTCCCCACCCCTCGTTGGCCAGATTGGGGGGCCAAGTTTGCTTCCTCCGTTCCCCATTGACCCCACTGAACTCTGTTGTCTTAAAATTGATGAATTGTAATTGAGAAGGGAGTGAGACAAATTTGTAGCCTATTAGCCGTACGTCTCATACGTAGTGGAAGCGATAAAGACTACCAAGACGAAATTACAAAATAAAACTAAAGTTCAAAGAGAAGAAAAAAAAGTTAAGTTTTACAAGGGCGTCATGACTCAATCAGGTACGCAAAGGACTTAGAACACCAATTCAAGGAAATAGATAGCATCATAAAAATAGGTTAATTCGTGAATACTCTTGTACAGACATTGTGAAATTAGTTCATCTTATGCCAAATGTCATGAACAGAAGGAGGATAGCGTATTCAGCTGAAGAAATTTCTCTGTTTACCATCTGAAGATTTTTCGTCACAATAGACCTAATAGCTGTAGTGTCTTCCGGGAAAAAAGTTATGTGCCAGAGCGGGACGCTGATCGCCTCTGGAGAAATTTTCTGTCGCACTAAATGTCTGCACACACATTTTGCTGGTTTTTGTGCTTCTATAAACGTAAATACCTATCGAACGTACGGGAAACTGTTAGCACCATGCTTATCAACCAACACATAATTGACACTCGTACGTACGTCAAGTTTGGTGAGAGTTGTGTCACAGACGATAAACAGTACGTTTTTCGTTACATATTTACAATCTCGAAACCTTACGAATTAAAACTAAAAGATTCAAAGAATCGTACTTATTTATGAATAATGTCGTGAAAATGCATCAAGAACAACAGAAGAGCATGCAAGTTTTTATGAGGGACAGAAGGTAACCAAAATTATGAACTAATTATACCTATCCATTTAAATTCATATAGTTATTATATCCTAGTAATTATATCGAAACAGCTAGCTTATTATAATTCAATATGGATATAAAAGCTTTATAAGTAAACGTATCCCCATACCGGCTACAACGTTCTGAAAGTGGGATCATTCTTTATAGCGATAAGAGGTTTTCAACATATCTCTATGTAGTGGATTCAAATAATCCTTATGGTTTTGAAGTGCTGGAATGCTGAGCACAGTTTCACGTCTTATCTCAGGCATGGGTATTATTTCTGAGAATCGCTAGACCATTCGAGTAGTGCATAGTTATTCTACTGCAAGAAAATTTATTTCGTAATCTCTCTTCAAACCTTCAAATTAACTATATCGTTGAATTTTTGTGTTATTACTTTGCACACGACAGTGTAGTTCAGTTTTAGAAAAAAACTGTTCTCTTTAATTCAGTAAATTTACAAAAACACGTTTTTCATTTTTTTTTATGAGTTCTCTGTGACTACAAGTGTCGTTGGAAAAATCAGCCTATTGTCTTTAGCATTACTAAAAGTGTCTGTGGTAAAAAAGCCTGTGTGTGTGTGTGTGTGTGTGTGTGTGTGTGTGTGTGTGTGTGTCTTTGAAGTTTACATGTGCTCAACGGCGAAGTTATCAGCACCCTACAGTGAAAAAAGTCAACGTACTCATCACTTCAGACGTGGACATTAATTGTTTGCTTTTTGTGTTTTTTAGAATTCATCCTCAAATCTTTATTGTATCATATTTACTGGTAGCATCTCAGAGTTTTAGTTATATTTCATTACATTGATTTGTTAATTGTGCCTTCATTATTGCAGCGTTTTTATATCAGTTGGCCAATCTCATAAACTCTGGCTGCGTAAATATAAAACCGTGGCCCTACTTCCCAGCCACTATACGACTATAGACATAGGTGCAGAAAAAGATTTATCCTACTAACATTTTATTCTTTTAGTGTTGCTGTGATATTCGTTCTAATGATTACGGGTGTGTAAGTGCGTTCGCGCACATTAAGATTACTGCAATGATAGATATAATAGTTTAGAATCAGTTAGTTTCTCTACATGTAACTTGCGCAGAACAAATATACATTGCAGTGTAAGAACAGAAGAGAAAGAGCTATTTTCAACGGGAAAAAAGCGGCCAGCTTCCCTATATATGAAACTGTGTGCACACAAACTCAGGTCCCTCAAACAGAGAGTGTATGAAGCACGGAAACTGATTTTAAAAAAAGGCAAAAAGTCTCTGTAAAGAGAGTCATGTACACAGCTCAATAACCCTCGTCGGCAAGGGGAGTGGGCCTACGGCGCTACTGAACGGGTTTCCCGAGGGTAAATAAAAGTAAAAAGGATAGCGGCCTTGGATGGATGAGGGTGTAGCGGGTTTAACTGCAACTCGAGTTCCACCCCTGAACAGCACATGTTACTCAGGTAAAAATATAGCGAGAGTAGTTTAACGGTGCACTCTTCGCTTAAACTGGTAATCCGTTACACGTGTTCCCATGCCGATAGAAGTGCATTTCACGAGTAACAACAGATTGGCGTAAACTTATTATTCACTTCAAATGTCCCTTTCTTTCAGTATTTTCTATTGCGCTGATCTTGACGACATGACTGGGAATGATGGGAGCTCTTTACCGTTACGTAACCCTATCCATGAAATAGACTAGCCGGAGTGGTATAAACGAGAGTGGGATAATTTAATTAGTGCTTACATATTCTGAGTTTCGTGCGTGTCTAAGTTCATTAGTGTGACCCTACCCCAACATCTCATTACGTCGACATGTAATACGAACCGTAGGCATGACGGAGGCAAGTTCATACATGCAGGAAGCCTTAACCAGCCTTCCCACACACAAACTGTATCATTCAGTATTTATAGCTGATTGCTTGCATATAATTTATGTTTTTTTCAGCTTTCTGTTTGTAAAAGAGCTCCAAAGCAACAGTATGGGAAAGACAGAAATCTATACAAACATTATCTTGACAAGAATTTCAGTATCTAAATCTACATATATAATTCACAAACACTTTCCGGAGAATGGTGGAGGGTACTACTGAAACCATCATGTAGCTTACCTCTTTTTGTAACTCGCGTTCTCTGAATTTTTGACAAACTTCTCCGAGACGCACAACGAGAGAGGCGGAGCTGGATCAGCTGCAGTGGAGCTGGATCAGCATTTCCATGGAATTACCACTTTTACTAGCCGATCGACTGACGAAACGTGTTGCTCTTCTTTGTGTGTTCTCTGTCTCGTCTACTTCGAGAAGGGTTCCAGTATTTACTCTTGAATCGCATTCATGAATGTTTTTGTTTAAACGCCACCCTTCCTATCAACTCGTCCAAGTACTGGTCCGCCTTCCGCCGCCTTACCGGATCTAATCCCCCCCCCCCTTACTATCCTCGCCTTCATAACAACGAACTCTTCCCTGATGCCATTAGTAAGGCCAATCACTTTGCCTCCTACCTCTCCGATGTCTTTACCATTCCTGACGATCCCCAGTTCGATTACTCCCTCTTCCCGGATGTCCGCGATCAAACTGACACTTCTGTCCCTCCCCTCGCACCTGGTTTCCAGTACATTCATGAATGTTTTTGTAATCTACTTCATTCGCTAATTGTTTATTTTTCTCCAGAAATCTTCCAGTAAATTTCGATTTGAATTTCTCCCTTGCGGGAGCTGCTATTTCTACAAATATAAATACTAATCTTATAACCGGAGCTGACACCTAATAAAGCAGTTACTGTACGAAAAAGTAACGTGCAAACTTTACAGATGAATGCGAATCTTAGTCTTGTAGCCGGCCGGTGTGACCGAGCGGTTCTAGGCGCTTCAGTCTGGAACCGTGCGACCGCTACGGTAGCAGGTTCGAATCCTGCTTCGGGCATGGATGTGTAGGGTGTCCTTAGTTTAGTTAGGTTTAAGTAGTTCTAAGTTGTAGGGGGCTGATGACCTCAGATTTTAAGTCCCATAGTGCTCAGAGCCAATTGAACCATTTCTTAGTATTGTAAACTACAATAATGTCTTATTACGCTGAAGTCACAAAAGCCATCGGATAGCGATAACAACATACACAGATGACGGTAGTATAGCGTATATACAAGGTAGAAAAGAGCAGTGCATTAGCGGAGCTGTCATTGGAATTCAGGTGATTCATGTGCAGAGTTTTCCTACGTGATTACGGCCTCACGACGGGAATTAACAGAATTCGAACGCGGAATACTAGTTGGATCTAGATGCATGGAACATTTCATTTCTAAAATCGTTAGGGAATTCAGTATTCCCAGATACATAGTGGCAATTGTGTGCTGAGAATACCAAATTTCTGGCGTTACCTCGCACTATGGACAAAGCAGTGGCCGACAGACTACAGTTAACTAGTGACAGCAGCCGCGTTTCCGTAGTGTTTCCAGTGTTAATAGACAAACAACAATGCCTGAAATAACAGCAGAAATCAGTGAGGGACGTACGACGAATGTATCTGTTAGTACAGTGCTGTGAAATTTGACGTTAATGATCTATGGCAGCAGACGACCGACGAGTGTGTCTTTGCTAACAGCACGACATCGCCTGCAGCGCCTCTCCTAGGCTCGTGACCACATCGGTAGAACCCTAGACGATTGTGAGACAATTGTTTGGTCCGTCGAGTCCCGATATCAGTTGAAAGGAATTGATGGTGGGGTTCGAGTGCTCTGTAGACCCAGTATGGATTCAGATTGTCAACAAGGCACTGTGCAAGCTGTAAGCTGTAGGGCGGCTCCATAATGTTGTGGGCTGTGTATATGTCTAATGGTCCAACAAATCCGATCATTGCCTGGAAACTGTCATATTCGGTTGCCTGGAGACCATCTGCTGCGACTCAGGGACTTCCCAAACAACGGTAGGTTTTTTGTGAATGACAATGAGCCTTGTCACCGACCAACAATCGTTCGAGATTGATATGAAGAACATTTTGGACAGTCCGAACGACTGATTTGGCCGCCCACATTGCCCAACATGAATCTCATCGAACATTTATGACGCATAATCGAGAAGTCAGTTGGGGCACAAAATCCTGCTTCGGCAACACTTCCGTAATTATGGATGGCTATAGAGGGAGTGAGGCCTAATATTTCTGCTGGAGACTTCCAACAACTCGTTGAGTCAACGTCACGTCGAGTTGCTGTAATACATCGGGAGAAGGAGTTCCGACACGATATTAGTAAATATGTTGCGACTTTCGTCACATCAGTGTAGCAGGACAGCTTCGTTGTCAACTATAGACTGCCGAATAATTAACTCCGTGCAGTAAAAAACCATATTATTATCCCAGACATAGTGATGCGCTGGGGCAACCGATCAATTAATAATTTAAATTGCTGGCATAATGTGTAATGCATAGTAAAAATTTATTTACCACGAATCTACTGTGCTGTCATAGTAGAAGGAGAGGTGATACTCCTACGTGGCGCGTCCCAGGTGGCGGATAGGGAAGTCCTCACCGGTTTACTGGCGGACTTGAGTGAAATAAAATAGCTCTCGCGAACCAAGCACACCCTCTGCGGTTAACAACCGTAGTTGTAAATCGGAGCTTGCTCCAGCTAAGGTTGACAACCTTCGAAAGTCAAAAATGGAAAGGCCTTTTAGGAAAAAAATTCCACCGTCCTGCTCAAAAGGACAGGAAAAGGCTACATCGAATTCTGTGGCAAGTCAACTAGAAGACAGCAACAAATCGGAGAGTTTGCAGCCATCCAAATACACACTAAAACACAAAGAGAAGATTAAACATGAGCAAATATATAGCAACACAACATCAACTCACTACTTCAGACCGGAAAACTCAAGGAGCTCACAGATAAACTAAATAAACAAAAAATTTTAATAACAGGGGTCCAAGAAATGAGAAACACCACAGAGGACCCACTCGAATCACAAGGATACAGAATTTATAATGGGAAACCAGGACCGAGGGCAATGAAACAATGTTCCCAGTTTGGAAGAGGGTTTTTAGCAAACATAAAAATAATAGATTCAGTATCGGATTTCCAAGCAGTATCACCAAGAATTGCGACTCTAAGCTTTAAAACAGTGAATGAAACCTATACAATAATAAATGCTCATGCCCCAACAAATGAAAAAAATTTTCTAACAAAAACAGAGGAGATAGATAAATTTTGAGATCTTCTAGAAAAAACTGAACAGAGTAAATAAAAAGAATGTAAAAATCTTATTAGGAGATTTTAATGTTCAGTTGGGAAAAGAAAGGAAATATAAAGATGTAATTGGAAAATGGAGTCTGCATAAATTTACGAAGAAAACGGTCTAGGACTGTGCAGAGAACACAACCTTATATCTCAATCAACATACTTTAAGAGGAAGCCGAGTAAAAACATGGAAACATCCAGACTGGAGGAAGGGCGAGTGGCAGCTAGACCATGTCTGTATAGACAATGTTGAAGTACTGAGAGGAGTACACACAGGCTCAGACCATTACATGGTTAAAATTAAAATCACATTCACTCCGTTAAAGAAGGGGACTGGTTTGACCCACATCAGCTAATTAAAAATAATAAGTACCAGCAAATAACACAAACCATCAAATTAACAGATGATCTAGAACAACTAGTGCCTATTCTTAAAAAAGAAGCAGAGAATCTAGCTCCCTTGAACCCACGAAGGAAACATGCATGGTGGACATCAGAATGTGACAAATTCCATGAAGATAGACACCAAGCATGGTTAAAGTTTCAAACACAAAACTGAAGAGTATGCCATCAACCTAAAAAATGAAAGAAAAAATTCACACAAAATATTAGAAGAATCAAGAGAGGATTTCATAAAGATATTATAAACTCTATAGAACGTAATTCTCATAAAACCAACTCCAGGTATTACTATAAAATCTTTGGGAAACAACTACAACAATATGAGGCCCCTACACTAATACTGAAAGATGATAATGGAAGAATGACACACAGTAACAAGGAAAATGCAGAAATCATGGCAAAAGCATTTAACAAACTTCTGAATTGCGAGGAACCCAAAGAACACTTACAAATCAAAATAATACCACAATGAAAACCAAACCTAACAAACTAGACCCTCCAACTTTCCAAGAAGTAGAAAAAATTCTTAAAGAACAAAAAAATTATAAGGCATGTGGAGAAGATCAGGTTTTTGTTGAAATGTGGAAATACGCAAGTGACACAGTCAAGACCTCCTTACACATGGCTCTAACAAAAATTTGGGTAACAGAACGATTTCCCCAACATTGGACCACAGCTATCATCCACCCACTACACAAAAAGGGAGATAAGAGCAACCCAGACAACTACAGAGGAATCTCTCTTCTAGATTGCACATACAAAATATCAGGAAGGTTCCAGACCATGGAGAAGCTGTGCAGAGCAGATAATTAGTTTAAAATTGATTATCGCATACTACAAGAAACGCAACAAACCTCTGGCAATTACATTTGTAGATTTTAAGAAGGCATATGACTCCACAGACCTTCAGTATAAAAAATTTTAAGAAATCTAGGACTCCATCCAAAACTAATCAAAATATTACAACTCACTCTAACCAAACACCAAATCAAAAGTGAAGTTAAGAGGAAAAATTTCGGAACCATTCCTCATAAAAACAGGCTTAAAACAAGGTGACTGCCTATCACCATTACTGTTCAACTGTGCACTGGAATACATAATGAGAGAATGGTAAAAGGACAATCCAAAGATGGTAAGAATTGGAAGTGCAAAAGACGATATTAGCTTAAGCTGCTGGGAATTCGCTGATGATCTTGCCCTCTTAGCCAACACAGTTCAAGAAGCCAGACAACAAGTGAAATCTCTACAAGAAATAGCAGAGAAAGTAGGCCCTAGAATATCATTTGAAAAAACCGAGATTATGCTAACTGATCCACCACTTGCAAACAAAATTACAATATGAGATCAGGAAATCAAAATTGTTGATAAATTTAAATATTTATGCGAAATAATACCATACAATCTAAATGAGAAGCCACTATGGCAGAACAGAATAAAAAACTTAACTACGCAAACTACATTACCAAAACTACATACAACAAAAAAAGCCTATCTATAGATGCAAAATTGAAACACTATAAAACAGTTACACAACCAGAAATAAAGTATACAGCTGAAACTATCTTCAAAACAACTAATACATCAGAAATTGACAGAATACCAAAAATAGAAAGAAGAATAATTAGGACATGTATAAATAAACAGTATAAAATAATTGGACATTGGAGAACAGCATCAAATGAAACAGTATATAAGAAAATAGAAACAGTCATGAGCACAATCAGGAAGGAACGCATCTCATTCTTTGGACATCTAATGAGAACTCCAGAAAACAGAATTAGTAAAAAAAATAATACAAAAATTGTGTAATAGCAAGAGCGACATTAAATGGATCACAGAAATTAAGGAAGATATAAAAGAACTTCAAATTACAGTAGGTGACCTAAAAAACAAGACAGAGAAAACCAGAATACTGCAAGACCCGCAAACCAGACTACAAATGAAAATCAAAAAGAGTACAGGAAGTGTGGTCTCAGATGAAGAAAGAAATAAAATATCTGAAAGAATGAAGAAATATTTGGCAGACAGAACAGCATAACACCTTTCATATAAGAATAGACTAAGAATTATATTACTTAAATATCATATTAAGTTATTGTTGAACCAAATTGTATCCCTGTGTAACAACTTGTTTAAAACTTTGTATTTTTGACTAAAGTGGTCCAATGAAGGCCATAAAGTAAATAATAATAATAAAATAATAATAAAAATTATATTTAAAAATGCGGCAAAGTAAAAGGCACTAGGTACTGTAAACAGAGGAACAGACGATACGGTATTTCGTCTATGTCAAGTTCCTCTGATAAATAGAAATAAAATACCTAACAGATTAATATTTTATGGTGGAGTGGGACTCAAACCAGGAACCTTGGCTTTTCACCGGCAGTTCTACGGTTGAGCTCACTGAAGTTTTAAGGGTCGCATACAGGTACTTCTAAGGCAAAGCTCTGAGGGGGGGGGGGGGGGGGGGGTGGATATGTGCGGTGGCTATATAGCTTGGGCGATAAGAGCATTGGTCACAAAAGGCAAAGATTCTTGTTAGAGTCCCGGCCCATTTCAAAGATTTACCCTGCCAGGGCCGGCCGCGGTGGCCGAGCGGTTCTAGGCGCTTCAGCGCGGAACCGCGCGACTGCTAAGGTCGCAGGTTCGAATCCTGCCTCGGGCATGGATGTGTGTGATGTCCTTAGGTTAGTTACGTTTAAATACTTCTAACTTCTAGGGGGCTGATGACCTCAGACGTTAAGTCCCATAGTGCTCAGAGCCATTTGAACCATTTGAATAACCTCCTAGGAAATATCACTCCGCTGCAGAGTAACAAGTCGTTCTGGGTTAAAAGTAATGTTCAGACATATGTGTACTTATGGTACGGCTATTCATAAAGACACAAATCTCGTTTTGACCCTGTTCACCCAGCGTCAATGCAACGACTGTGGTCATATCTAACACCGAGCACCTTTCAGCTCCTCCTATGAACAAGATCCTAGTACGTTGGCAAGTATATGCACAAGATGGTCGAAAGTATCCGGACACCTGCCAGTGAACAGTATTATGCAGTGTGACCTCCCTTCGCCATTATAATAGCATGAGCTCTGCTGGGGATACTTGCATTGAAGAATAGCAGCCCATTCTAGCTCGAGAGCAGAAACCAGATTAGGTACTGATGCTGGGGTCTATAGCGATGTCGATGTTCCAACTCATCCCAAAGGTATTCCAGTGGGGTGAAATTGGCACTCTGAGCGGGACAAGCCATTTCAGGAGTGTTATTGTCCACTCTCCAGTGCTTCACAGATGCTGCTTTATGACAGAGTGTATTGTCTGATACATGCTGGGATGTGAAATTTACAATCCTCAAACCAGTCACAAAGGACAATCACAAGAAAACGCAAACACGGGCTTGAAGTTCAAAGATTTACTACTCATTTCCCCAAAAAAGGTTTTGCAAAACCTTCTACAAAACCGGCCTTCCAATAGCCACCAATAACAAATATAATTACTAGAGCATATGGAATCGAACAAGTAAGGATCCGTCCTTTTAAACAAGTAACAAGTAGCTCCAGATAAATACATGCAACAAGCATAATTACCAATAAAGTCAACAGGAATTTACCGGGTCTATATCCCCATTGGTAAAACAAACCAAAGTACAGAATATTAAATAACAAATTTTAAGCAAAAGAGCAAATTCCCAACGGGAACCTTAGACCAATAAATAGATCATAGAACAACGGAATTCCACCAGTTAAATAGTGACTTATTCCTCTGAACTCGCTCTTGAAATCCGTTTCAAGTATAACAATATTCAGACAGAAAAAGACACTTATCTTAATAGTCAGTTTACGTTCCACGCAACGTATTGGCTTCCGACACAGTGATCGAGTCACGTACGTGAGAGGATTTTACAATACGGCGGTGTTTTTATTACAAATGAGGGGCCGACTCGCTCTATTTCTTTTTTCCCTTTCCTAATCGTTCTATTCTTATATCCAGGAATAACGATACACTACTAGAATCGTCTAGCGAGTCTCAGAAATAATACCCATGCCATAGACAAGACGTGAAGCCCAACGGATGCGCCAACCTAATACAAGAGTGACCAAACTACTACGAACAGGTGACGCACCTTGGCGCAGTGCGTACACATTAACGAGAGGAATCTCCAAATAATTACAAGAGAGAATACTCAGCTTCTGTCAGCTACTGGGGCGAGCCGCGACTCCGACAGGATACAGCCAAGTAGTGCCAAACGTCACCAAAACGTAGCTGGCTGAGCTAGCGGCGTGAACATACACTCCTGGAAATTGAAATAAGAACACCGTGAATTCATTGTCCCAGGAAGGGGAAACTTTATTGACTCATTCCTGGGGTCAGATACATCACATGATCACACTGACAGAACCACAGGCACATAGACACAGGCAACAGAGCATGCACAATGTCGGCACTAGTACAGTGTATATCCACCTTTCGCAGCAATGCAGGCTGCTATTCTCCCATGGAGACGATCGTAGAGATGCTGGATGTAGTCCTGTGGAATGGCTTCCCATGCCATTTCCACCTGGCGCCTCAGTTGGACCAGCGTTCGTGCTGGACGTGCAGACCGCGTGAGACGACGCTTCATCCAGTCCCAAACATGCTCAATGGGGGACAGATCCGGAGATCTTGCTGGCCAGGGTAGTTGACTTACACCTTCTAGACCACGTTGGGTGGCACGGGATACATGCGGACGTGCATTGTCCTGTTGGAACAGCAAGTTCCCTTGGCGGTCTAGGAATGGTAGAACGATGGGTTCGATGACGGTTTGGATGTACCGTGCACTATTCAGTGTCCCCTCGACGATCACCAGTGGTGTACGGCCAGTGTAGGAGATCGCTCCCCACACCATGATGCCGGGTGTTGGCCCTGTGTGCCTCGGTCGTATGCAGTCCTGATTGTGGTGCTCACCTGCACGGCGCCAAACACGCATACGACCATCATTGGCACCAAGGCAGAAGCGACTCTCATCGCTGAAGACGACACGTCTCCATTCGTCCCTCCATTCACGCCTGTCGCGACACCACTGGAGGCGGGCTTCACGATGTTGGGGCGTGAGCGGAAGACGGCCTAACGGTGTGCGGGACCGTAGCCCAGCTTCATGGAGACGGTTGCGAATGGTCCTCGCCGATACCCCAGGAGCGACAGTGTCCCTAATTTGCTGGGAAGTGGCGGTGCGGTCCCCTACGGCACTGCGTAGGATCTACGGTCTTGGCGTGCATCCGTGCGTCGCTGCGGTCCGGTCCCAGGTCGACGGGCACGTGCACCTTCCGCCGACCACTGGCGACAACACCGATGTACTGTGGACACTTCACGCCCCACGTGTTGAGCAATTCGGCGGTACGTCCACCCGGCCTCCCGCATGCCCACTATACGCCCTCGCTCAAAGTCCGTCAACTGCACATACGGTTCACGTCCACGCTGTCGCGGCATGCTACCAGTGTTAAAGACTGCGATGGAGCTCCGTAAGCCACGGCAAACTGGCTGACACTGACGGCGGCGGTGCACAAATGCTGCGCAGCTAGCGCCATTCGACGGCCAACACCGCGGTTCCTGGTGTGTCCGCTGTGCCGTGCGTGTGATCATTGCTTGTACAGCCCTCTCGCAGTGTCCGGAGCAAGTAAGGTGGGTCTGACACACCGGTGTCAATGTGTTCTATTTTCCATTTCCAGGAGTGTATTTAAGTCGAGGCGCCGCCCCCTGTATTGGTCAATCTGGTACTGATTGTGCCCGCCGATCACGGTACACTGTGAAATTTATTATAATAAACAACAGACAACCAAACCAAAGGACGCAACACAAACCCTCTACTCTCAGAGTTATGTCCCCCCTTTAAATTTAATACCCTTTGATGTGTTGGCAAATGTGCCAACACCTTGTAGATAGAGGAGGCCGAAATGCACGCTATCTAACACAGACGGGCGTGAATTCTGGAACAGGATGAGTATTGAATGCTAATAAGAAAAGTATGCAGCTCCTCGAATACTTAACTTTTATTTATCCTTGTTGTGAATACAGCATTCTTGATGAGACATTTCATACGATAACTATCAAACTCTGTAACGCTAATGGCGCCTTGCTAGGTCGTAGCCATGGACTTAGCTGAAGGCTATTCTAACTGTCTCTCGGCAAATGAGAGAAAGGCTTCGTCAGTGTAGTCGCTAGCAAAGTCGTCGTACAACTGGGGCGAGTGCTAGTCCGTAACTCGAGACCTGCCTTGTGGTGGCGCTCGGTCTGCGATCACACAGTGGCGACACGCGGGTCCGACATGTACTAAATGGACCGCGGCCGATTTAAGCTACCACCTAGCAAGTGTGGTGTCTGGCGGTGACACCACACCCTTAACACATGCAAGACCTCAAACAAATACCACGGAAAATTATGCCTTTCTTACAGCTCATAATTCTTTACTCTTACAAGCAGATACCAATAACAAGCAGAAAGTCTGGAGAAGTTAACGCCCTGCCGAACCAAGAGCATAGAAACCCACAATACAAGACACCAAGTCCCGGTCCCGTCTAACGGAGACTACAGAGGAAATCATAAGATACTCAAGTAACATTACAAGCACACTGTCTTAACACTAAACACTGCCTGCGCAATATCCTAGAATGATCGTACAGCGTTCACACTACTCGCGTTTACTCCCATCACTGAGCATTAACACCACTACTCAACATATACTGGAACCAAGACTGAATTACTTATTCCCGCCACGGTGGGGATAATCTCATGCAAATTACTGTTCCAGGCTGTGGACACAAATTACGGTCACATTGATCACAAAACACAACTTCAAAGTAGCAGATGCTAACCGTTAGTAGTAGGAAACGACGAGAATCCAATATACACACTTGCTAGGGCACTGGAGGGCATCACCACCTGCCGGCCGCCGCCACACTCCTAAAATCATGAAACAGAGCCGCGAGCAACCAACGCTCCTGCGTAACGGTCACTCCAAGACTCGCCAACACAACATAAACCCAAGCAACGGGCACGCACGACCACTAGGGCACCAGAGCAGGAAACCAAGAGAGCCCTAGCCGGAAGTGCAGCTCTTAAATGGCGGCCAGAAGAGGAAGCGCAAGCCAGCTCGAACGGGATTACTGCCCCTACCAGATAAGAGAATCACTGGCGCCAACGACTCCCCCACAGCTCCTATGCAATCATTTTCTCCAAACTATTACCGTATTGTACGAAGTGTACAATGCTATGTGAAGTGTTCATAACATTCCGCATTTAGTGCTTTCTTAAACGCTATTACCAGTCAACCACCGTCCAGTGGCGTCGTTCTTTGGACCACCTTAAACGTCGCTTAGCATTGACTATAGAAATATGTGGCTTACGAGGAGCTTCTCAGCCTCATTACGCCTTCTTTTTGACTCCCCATGCAGAGTCACAGTGCTAGCTGGACTGTTCTCAGATTTCATGTGATCTTTCACAGCCACCCTCCACAATGCTCGACCGTCACTGTTGGTCAGTACGCGATGTCTGTATGGTCTTAATTTACCTTCACATATGAACTTCAAAATCGCATCACCAATAGCATATTTGGGGAGGTTTAGGAGTGTTGAAATATCTCTGATGCATTTTGTACTCTGGTGACATTGAACGACTAGTCGACGTACGAATTCACTGACTTCTCCTTACCTATCCACTATGATGTCCCTGCTTCTCTATGATGATACAATACTCCCGCCTCTGTATGTACCACTTGGTCCGCACATCGTGTCGTTTAGTGGTCAGTACCGCAACGTATAGAAGTGCCCGGTTATTTCTGAGCAGATGGTGCACAACCTCGAACTGCTTGCTGGCCTCCTGTTCGCAACCGGCTATGGGGGGGTAAAACTTTGACAATGTAAGCCACACCTGGTGGCAAACGTATAAAAATGGCCAAAGAGTCCTTCACGAGTGTCAGCATGCAACACGTCAGATTTTTAACAGTCTGAAGTGCAATTCAATGCGATACAAGAACTTTACTTTTCCATTTTTTGAAGCCAAACTGAAAAGCACTTGCCAAGTCGTGGTAGTTATGGATCGGAAGGTACTCCCCCTTTTCCGTCTCTGTGATAGTCAATTCCGATGACATGTGACGTACAGTGGGTAAGGTTTCTTGGAAGAATATTGAATACTATCCCCTTCCTGGGCCACAAATGCACCTGATAAATCTGCCACCGAACTTGTCTGAGATAGTGTTGGCAGTAACTTACTCGTCACAGACTTCGAGCAATCTCAGCTGACGTAATGGACATCCGCAATGAAACCACATAGAGACATATTATTCAGAAACGTACCGTTATCCTTTTTGATTCTATGATCCTATGCTAAGAGACCCCGATTACATTGTCAGAGATCGCCAAACGATATTCAGTAAGTCAGGTGCACAGTGGTGTAACCAAAATCGATTTGTGTGGTACAAATTAACTGAAGTCTCGTGAATTTTACATTTTTCTGATGTAACGTAAATTTAACATACATTAGCTAAATGGCCGTGCTGTTCTAGGCGCTTCAGTCTGGAACCGCGTGACCGCTACGGTCGCAGGTTCGAATCCTGCCTCGGGCATAGATGTATGTGATGTCCTTAGGTTAGTTAGGTTTAAGTACTTCTAAGTTCTAGGGGACTGATGACCACAGATGTTAAGTCCCATAGTGCTCAGAGCCATTTGAACCATTGGCTAAATGCGATACTAATAATGTGTAGCCCATACCCTCAGTCATATGTGCCGAGAGTTTCGAAAGGTAATTTTCTACAGATTAAAAGAAGGAATACAGTAGGTGCAGAGGTGCAAAGTGTTACAGTTTGTAAGCAGAGTTCCTAAATTGTACCACTGGTGTTATAAACTGTACCACTGAAGCATTTCTCAACTACAGAGAAATACAAAAATTGTTGTGTATCAAAATTATTTCAGTTCTTCAGCCATTTGCAAAAACGTTTGTATTATTAATACGTATTCTTACCTAAAATGTCAGGTGTCTTTAGGACTTACACTGAACAGCTTCAACAGGAACTATTTAATCACGTTTGCGATTGTTACATTGTACATTGTACATGTTTCTTCGCACTTACTTTAAATTCGTTAAATCCATAGATATGCAATACACTTTCCTAAAACATCGTTTCCTTTATTCATGCAGGATAGCTCGCCAAGTAGATGTAGGTAAATAATCGGTTTCCACCTCCCTAAATTTCCGATGGCATTGCACCGTGTGTCACATCGTCGGCTAATAACAAACTATCATACGAAGTATTTGCACACACATTCGAGAGGTGCGACGACTGTTCGATTATGCTAATTTAGACAACGAATTTACAACAGAAACGAAATTACCGTCGGATGTGCAATAAATAATCGTAACAGGACGGTCAATATTTTCAGGAAACATTAACGATTTATCAGGTAGAGTAAGCATTATGAAACTTGAAAGAAATCTAAAACATTAAATACTGTAGGTTTCTTGCAACGAGCCAGTATACCCGAGATCGGCTTTTATCACTCTGAAAGTGTCTCAACGTATATTAAGTACGTCCTTAACCCACGCGCGCACTGTATTGTGCTCATCTACGTCTGTAGCGAACAGCTACCGAATAGGTCGTTTGCTCAGGCTATGGACGTAAACGGCCGCTCCACGCTACTTTGTGGTGCGCCAGACGTTTTCTGAATTCCTGATGAGGGTGCTCCTTCTCCTGCAAAAGGTATTGGCTTCCGACGCAGTGATCGAGTCACGTACGTGGGAGGATTTTACAGCGCCGCGGTGTTTTTATTAGAAATGAGACTCCGACTCGCTCTATTTCTTTCTCCTCTTTCCTAATCGTTCTATTCTTCCATCCTCGAACAACTTCATTTGTTTTCTTAACGTGATCATACATCTTACCTCCAGTGGGATGAATATAGTCATAATATACTTGTGCGCAGGCGCTGCGATCGTCACAACCATTTTCAGCCATTCTTACTTTGTTTTCACAACGCAAATAGAAAAAGACTTCGGGGACATGTAAACGCTGCGCTGCGTTGTCCATATCAGTATTATAGTATAAGAACTGTTCCCTAAATGAAAACAAGACACTGAATTTGCGGGAATGAGTGGGGATACACGGATTCGTAGGTATAGCCCTGCGATGATACGGAGGAGACTATGTCTTTGATCACTACTTTGAGTAATGTGAGTGCCTCTGTAACGTTCTTTTTTTTTGCGTGACATTGGCATTTATAATATTTACTATTCAGATGTGCAAGTAAATCAGTTCTTCGTATATTTCCATCAGCTTTAATAGATTTTCTTCTGATCTCCACTGCTGGATGTCTGAGATGTTGGATTCACAGGAGAAGTAGAAGAAGAATTTGAAGAAGTGCTTTTGTATTTTCAGTTTGTTCTTCTAGGCCCTACGGCAATATCGTACCTGTGCTCTGTTATCCATCATAAAAAAAAAAAAAAAAAAAAAAAAAAAAAAAAAAAAGAAATATTTTCGGAGACAGTTTTGTTGTCAGACTCACAGAGGGGCTATTCAACGCAAAATCTACAATGCCCTTGAAGGGTTAAAACATTTCTTGTCTTTAACAGTATAACCAATACATGCGAGCTGGAAGCAGGGAGAAAGACAGCTATAGAAAATAACGTTTTATCTTGCTGTTTGTACCGGACTGAGAAAATGCTATGTTCAGCCACAACAGATTTCTTGGGTTGACCATTTTATTTCCAATACAATTCGTGGACAACCTGCTTCCCAGCTCGAAAAATCATGGAAACTACACCAATCTCGGCTGCGCTCACAGACAAATTACTGTTCTGAGACTTAGCTGCTTGACATTCGTCTTCATAATGATAACATAATCCTGAATCACTGTAGCTTTGCTGGCTCTGCGCTTCCTATACTTATTCTTAAAATCATAAAGTTTTACCTGTGATTGACGCTTGCCGATAGTTCGCGCATTTACTCGACGGTACTGTGTCAAGTGGCTTTAATTCTGTCAGCGACTCACCCTGAAGATAGATGTTCGGTTGTCAGCCGCAGTACCGGAAGAAGAAATAGTACTATTCCGGGTGTGCACCGGAAAGATGGTGTAATATTCTATCCTACGGGAAAACATCAAAAAGCATATAGGCCCAGCCTATTTGCAAAAATTTTTCATCACTGAGTATATCAATAAAAGAAGCGATATAAAAATAAATTATGTCGTGATTTCATTCAGAGTGTAGTAAGCATTAATATTTAAAACCCACCGGTTCTTTTTTTATTTAATGAAACAGGTGATCTATTCAGAAGCATTCTCGCAAGTGGGATTACAGGAACAACTGTTATAATAAATTAGTCGGGCTGTGATGCTCATGATACGTGTGATCAAGAAATAGTTGTTGGCCGCAGATTAGTAATTTGTTTTAATCGAGTACTGACGTCTTGTTTTGAAGATTATTGTATAGGGGTTAGGCAAACGTTGATATCAATTTCCATCGAGAGACTGAATACCTCCCGTTGGCGTTTGTCTGATCAAATTTCGCACCAACTGGGGCGCTAGTTGCGCCAATCTCAGGAAGCAAATCAAATTTGCTTTAAATATACGCTGTAGCGATCTTCAGCTTTAGTTACCGTTGAGATTGGACGCGGTGAGTTGACGTTAGTCAAGAATTCCTATGAGGCAACAAAGATGCCATTACCAACAATTCACTGAGTTTGAACGACATAGCGTTATTGGACTACGTGTAGCTCGATGTTCCTTCTGGGGTACTGCAGTAAGAGTTGACAAGAATGATGCCACTGTAGATGATGAAATTACGATTAAATCAATACCATTAGCTGCCGACCGGCGTTGACATACATCAACTGGGACAGTTGAAAATGTGTGCCCCGACCGGGACTCGAACCCGGGATCTCCTGCTTACATGGCAGACGCTCTCTGAGCCACCGGGGGCACAGAGGATAGTGCGACTGCAGGATTTATCGCTAGCACACCCCCCGTGAGACCCACATTCTCAGCTTATAGTCCACACACTACATTCGTAGTGCCCCTGAAATTATACCCATTACTCGCGGCAGACAATCTTACCTAGTCCCGTAAGAGTTCAGTCAAATCGTGTTGATCTTCACTGAAGAAGGTCATCAGCCGGTTAGCCTTAAACGATAAGAAGATGGCATCTGTTCTTTCGGACATGTCCGTGCAGCTCTCTAGAATGAAATTACAATTAAATCTTCATAACCCCATCTTCATACTGTAGATGACTGCTGGAAGGGTTGGTCACGGGAATGTAGGGTCGCAAGATGACAGGGCTGAGGACGGCCACGTGGCACTACAAAAAGGGAAGACCGTCGTATTCCTCGCATGGCTCTTCTGCATTTTACTGCATCTGCAGCAGAAATTTGAGTAGCAGTTGGTACCACAGTGATATTACTGTTAGTAATCAGTTACTTCAAGGACAGCACCGAGCCAGACGCCCTGTAGCATGCTGACCCCAATGCACCCCATTTGCGAGTTCAGTGGTGTCAAGGGAGAGCTTGTTGGAGATCAGGATGGAGGTCTGCTGTGTTTCTGATGAAAGTGAGTTCCGTCTCGGTGCAAGTGATTGGCGTGAATTGATTAGTAGAAGGCCAGATTAGGGCCTACTACCAGTAAGAGCACTCTCATGGCTACCCCCATGCACCCAAACTGTAAATTTGTGTGTCTGCTGCTTCGACCTGTCGCACTGCCAATCATGAACATAATTATAGGGTTCGTTTTCAACAAGATAGCATCCGCCTATATACCGTTGTTGTAATCCAACATTCTCCACAGAGTGTCGAAATGTTGACTTGGCCGGCTCGATCGGGCAAGATCTGTCTCCAGTCGAACAAATATGGGACAATTGACATCCGGCACCTGCACAATACAATGTATGCACGTTTAAATGCTTGTATTCATCATTCTGGCGATTAAATCGGTTATTAATGTACCAGTATTTCACATTTGCAATGGTTTACCTCGTGCTACATTAATCTGTGATCTTGCAATGTTAAAAACCTCTTATGTTACCTAGACAAATGTATTCCCAAAAATTTCATTGCTGTACATTATTACTTTTTGGTACTGAGATCTTTCTTCATCATTGTAGGGGAAGGCGGGGCAAGACGGGGAGGTGGGGTAAGATAGGGAAGGGCTATAAGCTACAGTTAGAGAATTGCCACCTGTGGATAGCTACGTCATCATCAATACGCAGGTCTCAGTGTGTCGACATTGCTGACCCTTAGTTTCGCGGCGGTTTCTGTGAGCTTTGCAAGGTATGTACAATTGTTATACTGATTTGCAATGTTTTACACCTTTCGAGGTCCTAAAACATGTGTTTCGTAAACATTTGTCCAGACTGTATATATAGCACTGAATAGTACGTCTTATTAACAGTAAAGTGTGTGTCAGTAGTCAATGTTCACTACATAGCGTTCATGTAGGCGTAATATAACCTGACAGAATGGTAGGGGGCAAGACGGGGAGGGGCAAGAAGGGGAGCTTCCCCGTCTTGCCCATACCATTTGTCCAACCATTACGTTCTTATCGTCTCATCTGTTTACCTCGCTACGTGTTTTGAACACGTACATTATACGTTGAATACAATTGTAAATATAATGGTATTCGTTATTCCAACGTTTCCTAATTAATTACAAAGTATGCCTTAGGCTATATGGTGAATAAAAATACACAAAACGTGCAAAGTCAATATTCTTGCCATGCTTTAACGACTGACTATTGGAAATATGGTATTTACTTTATAATATAGATTGCCAGGAATGATCTGTCTCAGTAGTACGTTCCACGTGTTTTATTTCAGATGGTTCGCAAGTATCGGCGACAAACGTCTAGGCAAGATTGGTCATTGGAGTCAATGGAAGGTGCTGTAAATGCTGTTATGGAAGGTCATATGGGTTCTTTCAGGGCTGCTCGACAGTTCAACGTGCCACAGAAATATGTGTTTCAGCGTCGGGGTGCCCACGACACTTGTGCAGGGACAGAAAGTGACGATGACGAGGCTGTCCACACTTGTGTACTATGTGAAAGTAAGAGGCCTAAATAAAACGTAATACCTGATTCTACAATTCGCAGAACCATGTTTCGAAACCTTATCGTCACATGATTTCGTTATTCCAGTCCTTATTTAAGCTTTAGAGATGAATTCATGTTAGTTCCCCATCTTACCCCGCATATGGGGCAAGACGGGGAATTGGTAGTTTATATTTCAAATAGAGATATTTCTAACTAAATGTAACAAGTTTGCAGGTTTCGTTGCATGCTATTGTAATTAAATGGTTAAATAAACAAATGATAATCAAACCTACTTGAATTTGTTTATTTTTGTCCCTTTTGAAAGGGTTTAACGTTAGCTTCCCCATCTTGCCCCGCCTTCCCCTATATAAGTGGGGCAGAGGGATGAGGAATCATTCTAGTAACGAGAGATGAGAAATCATTCTAGCAACGATACGGGACACAAATAGCGAAAACCACTGACGTAAGCGACTCTCACAAAGTGCTGACTCTTATCACCCGGCATTCTGAGAAGGAACATATCAGAAACGACGTAGTGGTCAGTTGTTCGCGTGCTACTGTCGTCCTTACGAACAATAGCAAATTTTAATTTAACCAGTTAGAAACTGATGTAAAACAGTAAACATCGACAGTGTAGAAATACATCGCTTAACGTGTTAGCAGTTTCCAGAACCTCCCTTACTTTCAATTGGAAAACCTGGAAACCCTAGTCGTGAGCGTCTGGTAAAATGGTGGATGAACGGTGATACCACTAGCGGGCGACAAGGTGTTGGACGTCCAAACCTCATCACATAACGTAAATCTCCTGCGCAGGAGAGCTTCTGTAAAGTATGGAAGGTAGGAGACGAGTTACTGGCAGAAGCAAAGCTGTGAGGACGGGGCATGAGTCGTACTTGGGTAGCTCAGATGGTAGAGCACTTGTCAGTGAAACGCAAAAGTCCCGAGTTCGAGTCCCGGTCCGGCACACAGTTTTAATCGCCAGGAAGTTTCAGGTTTGTGTGTAGTTGGCGTGATTTCCTTTAACAAGTTATTTTAAATGTCGGTGTATTGGCCCTGTGAGGTCGGTCGTCTGATAGGACGACATGTAACTGGTTCTCTGAGCGCTTCTGGCCCCCTTCAATTATCTTATTGTGGAACTTGGGTCGGTCCTTTCCTGGTGCAGGGATGTCGTTTAGGTCAGTGGGCGTGTTACCTCTGCGTGATTGGGTCCGAGCCAGTATTTTCGCCGTCATGTGTCTGGATGTGAGTAGGAGACGCACCAGCAGTCCAGTCGCGACTGCGCAGCAGTCGGGGACAGACCAGCAGAAAGTCGGTCGGTTGCGGCGGACCAGGGAAGAAGTCTCCGCGCGGTGCAGTCGCTGGGTCGGTTGCCAGTCCCTGCGCAGTATCGTAGCGTGTGTGGAGCTGTCCGATCGCTACGAGCTTGGTGGTTCACCGAACCCAGGACATCGAAGTTGAGTAGTAGTTTCAACTACCCAAGCCACGTCCATTCATGTTGTGTGCTTCGTAACTCTCGTGTGTGAGTTCCCATGTATCGATTGGTGGCCAATAAGTCGTTGTGTCGGTCGGTCCATGGCTGTGCCATCGTTGGGTTCCGACGGATCCAGTATAGTTGGGCTCACCACCTATCTCGCCTAAGTGAACGAGGGAAGACTGACCTCCCTGGAGTCTTTCTGCCACTGGTGTTTAATTATCTGTTACAGCTAACTTAAATTTTAGGCTTATAATTATTTGTATTGTTTTCTTAAAATTTTGCAAAATTTATTTTTAAATTTATCTTTCAAGCTTAAACATTGCCGCCTTCTGCCTTTAAAAGTCTATGGTAATATATTCTAAAATTTTGAAATTTGATTTCAGCCCTCAGTCATTTGTATTGCACCTTTCGTATGTTTGCTGTTTTCTTAAATTATTTTATTGCTATCTTAATTTGATTTTTTATGTTGTTGATTTGTTAAGATTTCTTGTCGGAGGTCTTCAGCCGTGAAAGAGTGCAATCGGTAAAGATCCGGCTATGTGCCGCTTTGGTTGTAAAGATTATTAAATTGCAATAAATGACAATTAGAAGGCGAAACTGACCTCTACCTATTTGGCCCTTTCCGCAATCCTATTACCTGTCCCGCCCAGCGGGTTTAGAAGGCGTCTCAATGTGTTTTGTAATACAGCGTTTAGCATACGACTATGTGTGCTCAATAGTGCTCATAGACTACCTCTAAACGGTCCATTGAGAACCAAGGAGACCTTTAATTACGATTGCAGTGCGCAAGGGATCACAGAGATTGGACAGCATATCAATGTAAATGTGTAACCTTGTTGGATAAATCTCGTTTCTAGTTAGAACAGCCCGATTCTCGTATTCAGATGCTCTTTCATCCGGGACTAATTGAATACTTGCCACGTATGCTTGTTGTACTGAGTACTACGAGTGGACCAACACGTTTCTCAGCTGGTGGTGATGATGATGATAATGATGATGTTTGCTTTGTGGGCGCTCAACTGCGCGGTTATCAGCGCCCCTACAAAATCCCAATTTATACACAGACCAATTTTTTTACACAGTTCAATTTAGAATGATGATGATGATGATGATGATGATGATGATGATGATGAAATGATTGGAACAACATAAACACCCAGTCCCCGGGCAGAGAAAAATCCCAGACCCGGCCGGGAATCCAACTCGGACCCCACGATCAGGAGGCAGCCACTAGACCACCAGCTGCGGACCCGTAGCAGGTGGTCATAATGTTTTGACTCATCAGTTTATACTTTCACTTATCGTAGTTTCTATAATTACTTCTATTAAAATTAACTGTACATAAATTTTATTGACGTTACACTGAATTAAACTGTAAGAGGTCCATTACTTTTTCTGTCCATTTTTCTGTTTGGTTCGAGGCGACTTCTTACTGTAGTGAAAACTAGCTGTTTGAGGATCTCAGTAGTGCCGCAACTCGAAATGGTCTCAGCAGAATCTCTTGAACCGAAAGAGATGGCACCCACCCTCCTACCTGGTGGCTTGCAGTGGGCGTTTCTACCCCACCCACCCGTTAGAAAGCATTCGGGAGGACGACGGTTCAATCCCGTCTCCAGCCATCCTGATTTAGGTTTTTCGTGATTTCCCTAAATCGTTTCAGGCAAATGCCGGGATGGTTCCTTTGAAAGGGCACGGCCGATTTCCTTTCCAATCCTTCCCTAACCCGAGCTTGCGCTCCGTCTCTAATGACCTCGTTGTCGACGGGACGTTAAACACTAACCGCCACCACCTACCCGTTAGAAAGCACTCACCCTGCTGGCAGATCTATGTGACAATGCCTGGCTGGTGCTAGGGTACACAGGACCACAGCGTTTCCACGACTAACAGTTTGTCCTTATAGTCGTACGACTACGGCCGACCAACGAGGCTCATCCACTGGAGCCGAAGTAACGTCCGACACACTTCCGGCAACCAAGCAGTCTCGAAGCAGGTGAAGTGAAGACTTACCTGATGACAACATTCAGAGTGTCAAAACTTGGACCAATGCATACTGCTTTCAACAGACGTCTTTCTAGGATGCGACACGCTATAGAAAGTACGTTTGAAACGATGCATAGTAAATGAAGATAGCTGCACAAACAGTGAAATTAATAAGCCCGATAGTGTTAACATTATACTGAAATGTATATTCTAGTTACACAACATCGTATTTGACAAGGAGGGGTAAGAACCAGCAGCTGCGTTCACTTGCCAGCTAACACATCGACAAAAAGAAAAACTTCTGTGGGTGAGAACCACAGTGTCAGTGCAGTGTATTCCATCCGAGACAGATTTATGACGTTGTTTGCTCAGGAGATGCGCACGAATGAAAGCGGTCTGAGTATTTTAGAGAATACTAGTTATATAGGTGAATGTATGATTGAAGGTGTTTTCCTCGATCTTGATTTTAAATACAGTTTCTAGTGTTTCTAGAGTTTCTAGAGTTTAGTGATGCAGTCGATACATGACGTACAAAAAGAACAGAGATTTCAATAGAACATATCACAATATATGCTTTTTCCAAGATCTGTATGGTTTCAGTTAATACACAGCCCTATGGTGGTCTGACAAGCATACGTAATACAAAATACCTGTTGGCTTCTGTCTCGGGTTCTTCGGCCGACGTTCGTCTGATGATTTTTCTGACGTTTCGCCAGCACGAGTGGCTGGCACTGTCAAAGTTTCACCCTCCATTGCTGGTGGTGGACTGGAGCCGAGCTAGCGGCCGCAGACTATATGCACCTGGCGCGCCAACGTAAACGGCCTCTCCGCGTTCATTTCCGGTGCGGTTCTCCTCTTGCTACTTGCGACGGCCGTTCGCTGCAGCATGGGAAGCCAGGATCCGTTTACTTTGAGGATTTCCTCTTTCTTGTTGAAGCTGTTCTCGTGTTTGTGTGTTCCTACAGCTTCTCTGAGCGAGCGGGTGTGATAGTTCTTCTCTACAGCCAGAACTTCCGTGTCGGTGAGTTTTATTACGTGGTCGGTCTCACACAGCGCGTGATCTGCCACAGTCGATTTCTCCACCTGCCCCAACCAGCGATGTCGTTTATGTTCTGTAAGCCTGCTGTGAATGGTACGCGGTATATTCCTGGCACTGCAAGTTGGTCCCTTTCCTTCTTTGGAGATCTGACCAACTGTTCGATTTTTTTCGGTTTGTAAATAGTCTTTGCGCCATGTTTGCGCAATATAAGGCCGATTCTGTCCGTCATTCTGAGAATGTATGGCAGTAAGGCAGTACCCGACATTGCTTTTCCTGATATCTTACTTCCCCGAGTGTTCGGCTCTGTTATGCTTCTAATATCACTTGTGGAATATCCGTTACTCCTCAGAACACTCTCCAAGTGTTGTATTTCGCGTCTCAGGTGCTGTGGCTCTTTCCTGTGTAACGAGCGTCTTAATCATGCCTCTTTTCTTGCTCCGGTGGTGATCTGATAGTTAGTCCAGGTATAGGCACGTGTGTGTAGGTTTTCGATACACGCTGGTAGTGTTTCGTCCTTCTCTACTTCCATAGTAAATTTTATGTTGTCATGGAGACTGTTCAAGTGTCTTACGAAGTCACCGATCTGTTCTTCACATTGGCTCTACATAACGAAGGTATCATCGATATGCCTGTACCACACTTTAGATTTACAAGGTGCCTGTGCTTCGAAGTATTTCATGAAGAAGTTGGCCACCACTGGATTAAGAGGAGTACCTATGGCAACGCCTTCCAGCTGTTGCCATTCCACGTGCAATAGCTCGTGATGAGACATGCATGGAAGAGCTTTGTGATTTCTTGCGGGAAGATGGAACCGATGTGCTCCAGAGAGTCCCTAAGTGGCACTTTTGTAAACAAAGAAACAACATCAGAGCTGACCAGGATGTCGTTTGGTGCAAGTTTTAGTTTCTTCAGCTTCTCGATGAAATGTCCTGAGTCCGTAATGTATGTGTCAGTTTTTCCCACGTGCGGCTGGAGCAGAGAGGCCAACTGTTTTGATAGTTTATACGTCGTTGAGCCCGGAGCGCTAACAATCGGTCTTAGTGGAATGTTATTCTTATGGATCTTAGATAATGCATACAGCCGAGGTAGTAGGGCTTCTGTTTTGCGCAGGTTCCCCTGTATGACTTGTCAATAGATGTTGTGATTAACCGATTCGTATTCCGTGTGATACGCTGGGTCGGATCTGCGCTTAGCTTCCGGTACGTCGTCGGATCTTATAGGTCTCGGATCTTCTGCTCGTAATCTTCAGTCTTCATGACGACAGTCGCTTTTCCCTTATCGGCAGGCGTTAAGGTTCTTAAATACTTGAACCTGTTCTTTCTTTAGGTTGCAAGCTGGTGGTTTTCTCGGCGCAGTATCCTGGTTGTATCAGTGGGTATTTCCTCTGCTCTTTCACAAGGAAGAGTTCGAATGGCCCCTTCGATGTTAGCAATGATGTCCTCCATAGGTATAGTTCTCGTGATGATAGCAAAGTTCCCTCCTTTTTGATGGACGGACACTTCCCTTCCTGCCAGTTGTCGTTCAGTGAGGTTGACCACTGTGCATGACATGTCGGGAGTCACCTCGTCAGTCTTCGTCCGACATCTTGCAAACTTTTTCTTCTATCTCTTAGTGAAGCGCTCGAGATCATTTAGCTTGCTCCTGTGGGTGGTGCTGTCGATCCTGTCCCAGTCATCTCGGTGCATTCTGCTACTTAATTGTTAGAAAATATCCAATAGTTCCTCATCCATTCTTGCTAAGTCCTACCATGTTGTGTGAATTCACTCACGAAGAAAAGCTCTTTCGATTCTGTCGTAGATACAATGTGCTTGGGTGGTGGTTAATAGGCATTTATATTTGAAGAACTTCGGTGCAGCAGCTTCATTCCGGCACCGCGACAGAAAGGCGAGAGAGGACATCGATCGCGCTTTCTTCTTCCGTCGTTGGTTAAGGCGTCGGCTTTTTAGAAATGATTGTGGAGAATCTTTAAGCTCCACTTAATTTAGATTTTCTATGTAGTATCTAAGAAGTCTTGATGAATGTATACTGTGCATATTCAATAAATCTGATAACACAGTATTGCGCTTTTTTGCAACATTATGATTAGTTTCACTCTTGTCTTTACTACTTTCAACCACACTTTCCTCCGTACTTCGCGGTGGTGATATCTGTTTCCTTGCATGCTCCACGGTGACCTGTTGTCATTCTCATATCTTATAAGGTTCTCTATGTCCACAGTTGGTATTTAAGTGCAAAACACACCCAAACACAAGCAACAACAGGCGCTCGCTTTTACCGACTGCGTCCAACCAGTCTTAATTCACTGGGATCCGTCAGACGGCCGTTTGTGGCCGACTTAGTCCTGTGCAGTGGAAGCGTGTCTGTGCCGCTATATGTCTTGGGATTATTCGGTTGCGTGTGATATTACACGGCCGTCCGACTAGTCGGACGAAGACGGTTCCGCTGGGTGCTGAGACTGGTGTGCAAGTATGACTGCAGGTGCGTGATGTGCTTCGCTGTGCTCTCTCTGTTCCACACCGCACGCTCCACCTTTTGCCTGTCCCAGTAACTGGTATTACGGGCGATGTGCCCCATTGGACCATGTTCCTGATTCAAACCAACCCCGCAAAAAATGGGGGTACCAGATACTTTCTCTCATCGTTTGTCACCGCTATAGTTGTATTTCGTTTTGTAACATTTCTCGCTCTTGCAGCCATGATTAATCTGTTGACAATCAAAGCTTCCTGTGTACTATGGCATGCAGTTGACGTCAATAGAAATTTTTGCGCGATGTATTGAACCAAGGGACGCCATGTATGTCGTTTCCCATACGGTTCCAAAGTTTGACGGGAGCCTTCATTTAGCTGCAGTAGCACCTACGGCGCGATCTCACGTTCTGCTGCATGGACAGCAAAAATTATTTCTTGTAGTCTACATTAATTAGATGAGGAACCAAGTGTGATTTTGAGTAAGTGTAAACGGTACACTATCATTTTATTCACTAGGGAGTACGAACGCAAATAATCTGGCAATAACATTCGAAACACGAATGAATCCATCAGGGAGTTCTTGTCGTGTCACGAAGTCGTAGAAAGCTAAAAACTGAATACAAATGGGACGTGGCAATAACTCTGTGAAGTATCTTTTGAAGAATGTCGCCCGAAGAAACTATACCGTAACATTAGAAATGTATGAAAAGTTATGAACGGCCGGAGTCATGCTAGGAGTCTGTGAGCAATGGTATTCAACTACGTATTAGAAAGAATTTGCGTATCGTCCATTTGTGTATGAAACGCATATTAATTTACAGGTGTAGATTTGTAGATCGCCTATCGCTGTGAACATACGACTTTGTGGCGACTGAGGTTTTGTTATTTCAACCAACGCTAGCACTGCGAATAAAATAACAGGTGCCCCTTTTGAAATTTACGTTGCTTAATACACTGCTGAGCCTGATTATCTGAGGATGAGAATCGTCCGTCCCGCCTTTCACTGCGCTTGGACAAGTAATTGAAGTGACACGCCAGGTCCGTACAGTTCCCCGAACGCTGTGATTCTTTTCGATGCACTTAGATCAAACTGCGACCCCCACAGGGACTGTAGTCTCGGGGCAAAATAGAGTTCCACCCTTAATACATTGCCAACATTATTAAAGAACTTGTTGTGCCGAAACAACAAAAAAACAATAAAACATAACGAACACTTCAGTGGATAAATAACCTTAGCGTAACAAACTTAACGTGAGTGCAAACGAGAAATTTTCAGCACGCAATCCGAAGTACATCTTACGGGAAAATGTCGCAGAATAATGCTGTTCACTGGAGAAAAATGTGGTACAACTCACACAACTATTGTGCATCAGCATGCCACCCACTTTACGTGTACTTTACCACAGGTAGGCAAATGTATCGGAAGCCCGGGAGTGCGTACACTGCATAAGACGCTTCTGGGGCAGCATAGGCTGACTTTATGCTGGGTCCTAGTGTGTGCTCTGATAAATAAATCACAATCTAGTCAGATCACTTTGAAGTAGATAATAGAGAGTAGTTACCAGTTTACTACATGTTGAGGTTTCTTTCCGCTCCTACAGCGTAATCAGCGCGTGAGAAACAGCTCCTCAGATGCCTCTTTGCGTGCTGTAATTAGCCCATCATGTCTTCGTGGCCCTGCGAGATCAGTACGTAGGTGGTTCTAATATATATCTAGAGTCTTCACTTAATACTAGTTCTTGCATCATCGTAAACACGCTTTCGTGGAGTAATTTCCGTTTATCAAACTTCTACCAATTCTGGTTCTTCATCCTTTTCATGACGCTCTTCCTTAGGTGAAACATACTTGTGACAATTCGTGCTGCCCTTCTTTGTTTATATCCAATATTCTTATATCTTATGGGTGTCATATACCTGCGCAATATTATAAGATTGGAAGCAGAATAGTTTCATAAGCAGTTTTCTTTGTAGATTGCTCGCATTTTCCCAGTATCGTGATACCAAACCGAACTCTGTCTCCTGCGTTGCGTGCCTGACCCGAGTCTTTACGACCATTCCGTTTCGTATAGTTACAAACTGTTACATCGGGGTATACGTTCAAGCTGACTAACTGTAGTCCTTTTTCAACGATATTCTCATCATAGTGTACTGCCTTTCTGTATTTGACACGTGAACAGTTTTATGTATATTTAAAGCACGTTGTCAATCTTTGCGCATCTGTTAAATCGTCTCAAGAATTGTCCAGACACTTGTGCAGCTTCTTTCAGTTAGTACTACATTACAGATAGCTCAGTCATTCACAAACAGTTGGAGATAATTTTGAGTAGTGCTTGCCAGTACTTCAATAACAGGCATGAACACCTAAAGTCCCGACTCACTTCCCTCCGGCGCCTGACGTTACTTTTCCGTCTGTCGACGATTCTCGTCCCTCAAAGTTAGCCTCGCAGTGGAAGCAAGCAAAGCGAAGGCGGAAAACGGGTTTGGAGGCTCCTGTGAGGACCTGCTGTTAACGTAATTACATTTATTAGTGACTGAAGGAGATAGGTTTAACTGCGCTCAAGGAAAAAGTGACAGAACGTTCAAACAAAATGTCGTTGGCTTGAAAATTACGGAGAGAATGATTCATTCCGAGAGGAGTAGAATTCAGATAAGCGACTCCGAATAAAACAATAAGTAACCCACTGACGGTTTTTATCAGCCGTCAGTTTCTGCGGTGTTACGTAAAATATAAACAACTTTTTGAAAACATTGCAGTTCCTATAGGACACAACTTTACGGCAGCGTAAACAGGAAAACTGCGAGAAAAAATTGTTATGTCTGTGGAGTTTTAATTTAAGAAATGGTGGAGTAAATGCGTCATTAGGTCCCATCGAGACGAAGTAGTAACACAATTCACGCTACATTGGATCTTACAAATAAATTAAGCTTCAGAAATTAAGTGGCCAGTCGTTTATTCATACTTATTACACAGGGAATAAATGTTGTGTCAGTTAATCTGTGCAAGTATTAGCCAATGGAAGCTTCGTTCGCGGCTTAATTGTTAACCTACACAGGGCGCAAGGTGTACACTATCTCATCAAAAGTACGCGAACACTCCTGTGTTGCGTAACTTACACTAGACGTCACGAGAGATGTACCTTTCAGTACAAAAGGAGGACGGGGAGTTTTGTGTTGTCGATAGAGAAACAGTAATGGCGAAATAGGCCAGTCACGAGAGTTCACTGACTTTGTCGATTACTGACTGGATGTCAGTTGGGCATGGGATCCATCAGAGACATTTCAACCCCGCTATGGCTGCTCTAGTCGACTGTTGGTGTCGTGATTGTATATCGGAAACGCGAAGAAATAATCGTAGCGAAACCATAACCAGGCAGACCTCACCTACTGAGGAACAGGGTCCGTCGAGCATGACGGAGTGTGGGGGTAAATCATCGCACCAGATCAGCGGTAGGAAACATTCGTGAGTTCCAAAGCGGTGCCAGCAGTCCAGCTAGTTCAGTGACTGTGTGTAGGGAGTTGAAAATAATGGGGTGAAATGGGAGAGCAGGCCTTCATACACTATGTGATCAAACGAATCTGGACACCCCCAAAACCATACGTTTCTCATATTAGGTGCATTGTGCTGCCACCTATTGCCTGGTACTCCATAGTAGCCATTAGACATAGTGAGGGAGCAGAATGGACAGCTCCGCGGAACTCGCCGACTTAGAACGTGATCAGGTGATTGGGTGTCACATGAGTCATACTTCCGCACGCGAGATTTCCACACTATTAAACATCTCTAGGTCCACTATTCCGATGTGATAGTGAAGTGGAAACGTGAAGGGACAAGTACAGCATAAAAGTGAACAGGCCGCCCTCGTCTGTTGAGTGACAGAGACCGCCGACAGCTGAAGAGGGTCGTAACGTGTAATAGGCAGGCATCTATCCACACCATCACACAGTGCGCCATGTCACCAGCCCACTGTTACTCGCGAGAGCTTTGAAAAGTATTCTGAACAACTCGAGCGAATGCTTGAGCCACACAGATCCTCTGATACGAATCCCAACGAACATTTATGTTACGTAATCGAGAGCTTAGTTCGTGCACAGAACTCTGGTCCAGCAACACTTTCGCAGTTATGGACGGCTATAGAGGCAGCGTGAGTCCATATTTCTATAGGGACTGATAACGACTTGTTGAGTCCATGCCAAGTGAAGTTGCTGCACTACACCGGTAAAAGGAGATCCGACACGATGTAAGGAGATATCACATGATTTCTGTCACTCCAATGTATACTGGTCGCAGGTGACGTGGAGTACCATCAACCTTGCCGCAGTCACATGCTGGTGTCTCCTTTTTTCCATTCTGCAAAGAAATGCGTCGTACGGACCATGACATACTAGCTCTCCCGTAAGCTTCAGATGATTTAGTTTTAGCCTCCCCTCAACACTGGGTAATAATTCATACGGTCTTCCTGTTGTGTGGCTACGCGAAGAGTGTGCTTTGGTTATGTATTCGTTTATTCAGTACCAAGTCCTTTATGAGGTTAATGGTTCAAATGGCTCTGAGCACTATGGGACTTAACATCTGAGGTCATCAGTCCCCTAGAACTTAGAACTACTTAAACCTAACTAACCTAAGGACATCACACACATCCATGCCCGAGGCAGGATTCGAACCTGCGACCGTAGCGGTCGTGCGGTTCCAGACTGAAGCGCCTAGAACCGCTCGGCCACAACGGCCGGCTTATGAGGTTAATACCTCCATTTCTCTTCCACACTGTCCCTTAGTCTGCTAAATTACGTATTAAATAAGAGCCTGTTGCAACTATACTGGTAGCTCTGACATAAGGAATAAACAAATGAAACAGAGCATACGATGGTCCCTACTAGACGTTACTGTCCAGAAAAAAAGGGAAATGCTGCTGCTCTTTGTGTCAGGGAGGAGAACCCATATCTCCTAACAGCATCTGTTGTCAACTGGAGGAAGTTCAGTACACTATTAGTACACTAAATGACAAGTTATGATGATACTGTCGTACAATATGACACAGTTAGAGATTTCTTGACATTTAATTTCAATAATTTTATTACTTTAAGCCGATGAAACACGCTATTCTCCTAAGAGCACAGACAACTTAAGAACAATCAATAATTTTCTGCTAAGGCTATCCTACAATATGAACATTCATTTACAAGGTACTCCTAGCACTTACTACACGTACTGACAAACAAGTCCTAGAATTACTAAAATATGTAAAAAGAATATAGCAAACAATCTACATATCTAAGCCAAGTTAGGAATCCACGAGCACTACTCCGCTATTACGGAACTTTCACTCACCCCTGTCTGTATTCAGCCATTCTCGTGGAGCACTTTCCTTCCTGTATCTGATTGCAGTCAGGAGTTCCTGCCCAGTGGCCTTTAAGACTCCAGCCCATATGGCACTCAACAGCACAGTCTTGACTTTACCAAATAACCCATACACTCCGCCCCCCCCCCCCCCCACCATCCTACCCGACATGCCCAGTAAACACGGCTCTAAAATGCATGCCTTAAGAGTTATGAGCAGCGTTCACTAGAAGAGATGTGTTTCACAGTGGCGAGACGAACAAGTGCTCGTAACTCCACAGGTCTGCATTACGTAGTCCGTGTTAACTAGATATTTTTTTTATTCTTTTGGTCCATACTACTATTTCAAAAATTTGCCTACCTTAGAGTATTAGCAACAACAGTACAGGTGCATGTATTTCACTGTCAGAGGTAACCGAACGATTCTCGATAACGTTTTTCGACTCGTCAGTTTCTGGATCATGGTCTCTTACCTGCAAATGATATATTTATCCTTCTCCATCATCCCTGAAAGTTTTCTACATCAGCATTTCTACATAAACAGGTGCCAGCGCCTTTAACTTCGTCGCTCTGTAGCGTCACTGCATGACTTTTCCAGATGCGGGTTCTTATCCTCATTTTATTCCTCAGGATACTTTCTCCATCCCTTTGAAGTTTGTCGGTGCACCTTTGAAGCACCCTCTATATATAAAGCAAACCATAAGTATGTATGTCCAGGATCTCTTCCTAAACCTCTGGATAGATTTCATCCAAATTTGCCACACGAAGAGGAAACTTCACGAGCATCAGCACCTTGTGTATTATAACCTCCTAGCTCGAATAGGAGCGGAGATATGGGGCAAAACCATGTTTTTTTCAGCCTTTGCTTTGTTGTCTCCCCTGAATAAGAGGTGTGTTGCGGGAGAGCAGTGTCATCCCTCCTTATTGACCCGCTTTTTAGGGCAGTCTACATGTCGTGAACAAGAAATGGTTTTACGACCCCAACATCTAGGTGAGCCTGCGTGACAGATGTGTTTATTGTAGTATTAGCCTGCCTTGTCAACCTGTTTTGCAGAGGCTACACATTTCGGTGGGCATCATTAGGTATGCTTGAGACATGGAGAGAGTAAGCGGTGAAGGGAGGGGGACGGCAGGTGGAGACTGACAAAGGGTCAGTGGAGGAGGAGATGGAGAGTGTGAAGATGGACAAAATGGACAGAGTGATAGGGACAGAAGGTATGGACAGAGAGGGAAATGAGAAGAAGACGTGACAGAAAGAGAAGGTAGAGATGTACAGAGTGAGTACAAAGTAATGGTCGTAACGAGGGAAAGGGCGAGATGGATAGAGAGAGAAGGAAAAGGGAGGTGTAGGAGGCAGGAAGAAGGTGCAGAAAGATAGCGAGGATGTGAACAATGAAGTCAGGTGAGTAGGAGATCTAAAGAGATTTATAGAGGCGGATATGGACCAAGGGAGGGGGAGAATATGTTATAAGAGAGGAGGACGGGTGGATAAGGTGGACAGAGAGATGGGGAAGGTGGAGATGAAGAGACAGAGCTAGAGGGGAGGAGTAAACGGACAGATAGTGGGTGGAAGTGGAGTCGTGGGAAGGGAAAAGTGGACTCAGAGAGAGAGACAGCAGGAGAAGATGTGTTCAATGTACTCGTATGTGTCGAACGCTTTTGGGGCCGAGCGGAAAGGCTACTCATATAATGTCCATGAAATGTATATCCCCCTTTAATGTGAGTCGTTTTCTTTAAATTCTGACTACTGCAGATCCCTCACTAGAGTAATCAGGTGAGTAGGAGATCTAAAGAGACTTATAGAGGCGGATATGGACCAAGGGAGGGGGAGAATATGTTATAAGGGAGGAGGACGGGTGGATAAGGTGGACAGAGAGATGGGGAAGGTGGAGATGAAGAGACAGAGCTAGAGGGGAGGAGTAAACGGACAGATAGTGGGAGGAAGTGGAGTCGTGGGAAGGGAAAAGTGGACTCAGAGAGAGAGACAGCAGGAGAAGATGTGTTCAATGTACTCGTATGTGTCGAACGCTTTTGGGGCCGAGCGGAAAGGCTACTCATATAATGTCCATGAAATGTATATCACCCTTTAATGTGAGTCGTTTTCTTTAAATTCTGACTACTGCAGATCCCTCACTAGAGTAATCAGGTGAGTAGGAGATCTAAAGAGACTTATAGAGGCGGATATGGAGCAAGGGAGGGGGAGAATATGTTATAAGGGAGGAGGACGGGTGGATAAGGTGGACAGAGAGATGGGGAAGGTGGAGATGAAGAGACAGAGCTAGAGGGGAGGAGTAAACGGACAGATAGTGGGAGGAAGTGGAGTCGTGGGAAGGGAAAAGTGGACTCAGAGAGAGAGAGACAGCAGGAGAAGATGTGTTCAATGTACTCGTATGTGTCGAACGCTTTTGGGGCCGAGCGGAAAGGCTACTCATATAATGTCCATGAAATGTATATCCCCCTTTAATGTGAGTCGTTCTCTTTAAATTCTGACTACTGCAGATCCCTCACTAGAGTAATCATTCGCAATTTAGGACTAGCTATTTTAAGCCATAGTCTCTTTTCACGGTAGCTCAGGAGGATAGTAGGGAGAAGGGTAATGCTAAGTCTATGACGCCTCCTTCACCTTGTCGTAGGTGGTATTTGCCGGGATAGGGGTACAGCTCTCTCTGGCCGGAGGGACACCTTCCGAGAATAGGTACGACGGCCAGTTTATCCGCCCTAATAGCAACCCGAGATAGCGGTTTTCTACGAAGCCATTGTCATCTTGCCACCTTACACCACGTAGCGACGTCTCATTCTTCCTGTCGTAAAGCAAGGATTTTTATTTCATCTTTTTCTTGTTAAACGAGTTCCGCCTCTGGAGCTGTCTTATTTTCTCGTGCTTTTATTTCCATACTAAGTAGCCTCTTCTTTGCACACTGCAAGGTATGAGAGGCAGAGCCCCATGACTGTCAGCAATACATCATTAAAGAAGTCCCTACACGCTGCGATTAAGCGTAATAGTATGGTTACCTGCACCATAACGCCCATGGCCAGTTTAAACAAGGTGAGCTATGGACCCAGACGCTGAAACCACAGCCCGCAGAAGTGGCCGTGCGGTTAAAGGCGCAGCAGTCTGGAACCGCAAGACCGCTACGGTCGCAGGTTCGAATCCTGCCTCGGGCATGGATGTTTGTGATGTCCTTAGGTTAGGTAGGTTTAACTAGTTCTAAGTTCTAGGGGACTAATGACCTCAGAAGTTGAGTCCCATAGTGCTCAGAGCCATTTGAACCACAGCCCGCAATCGGCAAGTCTGATACAGATTCACTAGCCTGGGGGAAATGTGGCTATCGTCAGATTACCGGAGACTGCGGGAGCGTACAATGTTACTAAGTCCCCGTCATGTTTCTCAGGAATAAACAAGACATTGCTGCCGCAATGAGGATTTAATTTAAATTTTATGGAACCGTCCTCCTACAAATGCAATCCTGTGTTTGCGGTACTGACATAATTCATACCGAGACTACAGTCCGTGCGAGGGTAGCAATTGTATCTTAACACATCGGTAAAGACAGCAGTGTTATGTAAGTTGTATTGGCCTGGCTGTCTTACTGCAAGTAGTTTGCCCCAGCGCAGTGATACGCGAGGCGTCGTTTTGTTTTCGGGCACTGTTGTCTGAAATGGATAGCCGCAGTAGGAGACTCCGATATTCAGGCTTTGATGGACTATTAAGTGACGTAGTCGAAGGTTCACGAGAGACGCCCGTTATTTTATTCACGGCGTTGGCATTTGTGAAATAAGGAAACGACAACCACATAATTGGATTCCCACAACAATCACTGATCTATAATTCATACCCAACATAATTCACATTTGTAACAAGAATAGATTTCATGTACAACAAGAAATAAACAACTATCGTAGTACCTAACTCGTCTGTGTTGCTCGCTGACTCAATCCAACTCTCAAAGTCACTAATTTCAACAAGGTGTGTACCTCAAGACTAATTGCCAGCGCAGATCACTTCGTGGAGAACTGTTCGTGACAACCCGAGAACGCTCAGAGTGATTCGGGGTTTTCATAACATTTCTTATCTTACAAATTTTAAGAGTAACATTATTTTAATAAATGTGTCACAGTGCTTTCACTGAAGAGACTTCTTACCCTTGTTGAATTTCTGTTGTGGTGGTTCGGCTATTTATAGTGAATGATACGTTTTGACTGAAAGAATTCTAATCTTCAGTAACCCGAGCGTTAAAGTTTAGTAATAATTTCAGTTATGTTTAACTGGCTCTGGTGATCCGACCATAAAGTAAAAGTACAAAAGGCATAGTGGCGCCCTAAAATACGCGATCTAAATGTATTTACTCTCCAGTTTCTTGCTTCAACTAAGTTCCCAATTCAGTTACTCAGGGCAGGAAAAGGCCACGACTACTCTGTAAAAGAAAGCATCCCACCCTAATTCTCGTAGCAGTCGTTACATAAAAAGAAGAGTGCTCTCAACTGGAAATAACGTCGTCACACTGTCCCACATGTTATTTCAGTAAATTAAAATTCCAATCGTTGAAGTAAAGGTGCCGTATATATTATTCAAGAGAAAGTACTGTAATGAAACTTCCTGGCAGATTAAAACTGTGTGCCGTACCGAGACTCGAACTCGGGACCTTTGCCTTTCGCGCGCAAGTGCTCTACCAACTTTTTTTTTACCAACGTCCTGTCCTCACAGCTTTACTGCTGCCAGTATCTCGTCTCCTACTTTCCAAACTTTACAGAAGCTCTCCTGCGAACCTTGCAGAACTAGCACTCTCCTCTGTAGAGTGAAAATCTCATTCTGGAAACATCCCACAGGCTGTGGCTAAGCCATGTCTCCACACTATCCTTTCTTTCAGGAGTGATAGTTCTGCAAGGTTCGCAGGAGAGATTCTGTAAAGCGTGGAAGGTAGGAGACCAGATACTGGTAGAAGTAAAGCTGTGAGGAGGGGACGTGAGTCGTGCTTGGGTAGCTCAGTTGGTAGAGCACTTGCCCGCGAAAGGCAAAGGTCCCGAGTTCGAGTCTCGGTCCAGCACACAGTTTTAATGTGCCAAGAAATTTCACATCAGGGCACACTCCGCTGCAGAGTGAAAATCTCATTCCAAGTACAGTAATAGTGCCCTGTAATACGTCCTTGCTAACGTTCGTCGAGTAGCATTCATTCAATATTAACTTTCATTATAATGGTCTGATGTAAAATAAAATCAAAGCCATTCAGTAAAGAATAGAGGACAACGGCTGCTGTGTAAAGGTTTAATCAAATCTTCTTTTCGCCCGGCAACAGCATTTATAGAACCTGTGCTAACTAGCTCATCGTTTTTCCACTTCCACTGCACTATCATCCTGCATGCAGATAAGGTACTACGTACCCTGGATTGCGCATCTGAGTGTCGACGCGGGCGTCATTACATCCAACAGATCTCCCAGCCCTAATCCCATCACTCATCAGACATTTTCAACACATCGTTCTAACTTTACTTATTAATTTGATGCTTAAGGTGGATACACATAACGCGAGAACAACCGAACCGTTACACTATTTGTTTTGTTGTTTAAGTAATAGAATTGAAGTTATTGGTGACCGCAGAAATTTTTCCAGGAGAGAGACAAGATTCAAAACGTGTCCGTTTCTGTATAACTGATTCGATGAGTCCCTAAGAACTAAATTTGACAAGGAGTTCACAAAACTTATTCTATGTCAAAAATTGATAGTTGTCTTCATAGTATTTTTAAAGTAGGTTAATATGGTACATAACGTTAAGTACATTTAAATAGTATACCAAAAGCACGTATTTTAATACTAATAACACATGACCTGGATGCTACTTGTTTAATAGAATGATCTGAACGTTCATCTTCATGTCACTGAATTCAGGATATCAAAAGAATTATCAAATAAAGCTCGAAAATATCCACAAAAAATTTTGTCAACTTTAGATTGAGACTGAAAATTAAAAACGTGATATAGGAAAAAAGTTTGTAAGACTGAGAAAATCCTGCTGGATATCAACAAAAATACCACATTAATACTCCTCCAAGTGGAGAAACACGAAGGAAACTTCAAAATACGCTTATTTATGTTGTACCACATTGTTTGCGTATAAACTTCACATACGTTAACATTAATGAAATTTTTACATTACTTTCCAGATTTTTATATTTTTTGCTGTTGACTGCCATAACTGTAGTTGAACAAAACGTGCTCTGAAATCGATATCTTTAGTTCGGTTAGGAACAGTGTAGCTCATATGACTATCGAATACATCAAAAAGCATCACGAAACTGGCTGGCAGAATCAAATTTTAGCAGCCTGGAACTTCACCAAAGTAGGCCTCATCCCTCCAGCGTATCACATTACTGTGTAGCACGCCACTGGACAATAGATTTCGTAGCTCTACAGATACATGTAGGAGCGCGTTGCACCCACAGGCTTTGAGATGGTTCCAAGCCTGGTGAGCACATTTTTTCGATCTTGAAAGTTAACACTGTTTGTGCCCCTCTTATGACACAGAAAAAGGTATTTTCTTTACTCGACTGATGTGTTTTTGGTCAAGTACAGATGTACCCATATACCGGGTGGTAATAATTAAATGGTTCAAATGGCTCTGAGCACTACGGGACTCAACTGCTGTGGTCATCAGTCCCCTAGAACATAGAATTACTTAAACCTAACTAACCTAAGGACATCACACACACCCATGCCCAAGGCAGGATTCTAACCTGTGACCGTATCAGCAGCGCGGCTCCGGACTGGAGCGCCTAGAACCGCACGGCCGCCGCGGCCGGCGGTAATAATTAAAATGCAGCTACTCACAGGGGTACACTGTGGACTGTAGCTGTCAAATGGCGTAGAAACTTGGTAGATATGCTAATGCTTTAATGCGGAAACGGCTGACGCTGGAAAAAACTGGTTCCGGTTTTGGCCCCTAGGCGCAGATATGGCGCCGTACACTGTATGGCGGCATGACTTCAACCTGTCATTTGGCAAGCCTTAACGTGAGTGAACAGTATGGATGTCGAGAGGAGGGATCGTACGCTTTTGGCGAAGCTGTTTTACGTAAACCGCAGCAATTACAGTGCTGAATTGAGAGAGTATCGCCGACTGAAAGGTCTGGGGAGCGGCCCGCTGTCATTAAAAGGTTTATAGAGGATGATAATAAAATTCGAAAACACGGGTGACCTAGGTGTGGCACCTGCAAGAGGAAGTCGTCGTATCTCGGTGAAAGCTATTGACGAGGTTACTGTTGGTGTAAGTGACATGCAGCCCGTGTCCCGGGTCCCGTGTGGTGCTAGCGGTCGTGCAATGTCACGAGGATAGTCAGTCGCCAGCCGGTGTGGCCGTGCGGTTCTAGGTGCTTCAGTCTGGATCCACGTGACCGCTACAGTAGCAGGTTCGAATCGTGCCTCGGGCATGGATGTGTGTGATGTCCTTAGGTTACTTAGGTTTAAGTAGTTCTAAGTTCTATGGGACTGATGACCACAGATGTTAAGTCCCATAGTGCTCAGAGCCATTTGAACCACTTTGATAGTCAGTCAATAGTACGGTATGTTTTGAGGTCTGCTTTACACTGGTACTCGTGCAAGATCCAGGCGGTGCAGCAACTGAAACCTCATGATCCGCAGCAATGTTCTGAATTTGTGCTTCTGAAACGGATGGAAGTCGATGACACATTTCTGGTCAATGTGCCATGGAGTGACGAGGCATTACATGCTGCAGTGAATACGGAGAACTGCCGAATTTGGGGCACTGTTAAACGGATGTTGAGTCACTGCACTCGCCGTTTGTGGCTGTGTGGTGTGGATTCACAAGCACCTTTACTCTGTGTCTGTCCGTTTTTGAAGAGAATCCACACAGAGGGCCTATCAGTTGTACCGTGACGTCTGCACGCTATCGAGACCTCATTTACAGCATGTGATTCCTGTTTTGGAAGAGCGCAGCTGTGTGGAAACTACTGTTTTCATGCAAGGTGAGGTAACATCTTATGTTGCTCACCCAATGTAAAATCTGCTTAATGCAAAATTTCAAGTTTTTGTTATTCCAGAACCAGTAAAAATTATAGTCCAACAAATTTCTAAATTTATAAATTTTTATTTAGGCCACCATTTTCGACTCGTCAACAATATCAGCTTCAGGCCCTCTAGCAACTATAGTTGTTACAACTGTGAAGAGCAAACATTGCTCGTGAAGTATTCCATGGATATCAGGCACAGATATTAGTTACCTATTATATATACACTATGTGATCAATAGTATCCGCACACTTGGCTGAAAATGACATACAAGTTCGTGGCGCCCTCCATCGGTAATGCTCTAATTCAGTATGGTGTTGGCCCACCCTTAGCCTTGATGACAGCTTCCACTCTCGCAGGCATACCTTCAATCAGGTGCTGAAAGGTTTCTTGAGGAATGGCAGCCCATTCTTCACGGAGAGCCGCAATGAGGAGAGGTATCGATGTCGCTCGATGAGGTCTGGCACTATGTCAGAGTTGCAAAACATTCCAAAGGTGTTTGTGTAGGGCTCGGGTCAGAACTCTGTGCAGGCCGGTCCATTACAGGGATGTTATTGTCGTCTAACCACTCCGCCATGGGCCGCTTATTATGAACAGGTGCTCGATCGTGTTGAAAGATGCAATCTCGATCCCCGAATTGCTCTTCAACAGTGGGAAGCAAGAAAGTGCTTGAAAAATCAATGTAGGCCTGGGGTGTGATACGCAAAACAACAAGGGGTGCAAGCCCGAACCACGAAAAACGCCACCACACCACAACAGCACCGCCTCCGAATTTTACTGTTGTTACTACACACGCTGGCACACTCTGCCATCGGATCGTCACATTGTGTACTGTAATTCGTCACTCCACATAACGTTTTTCCACTGTTCAATTGTTCAATGTTTAGGCTCCTTACACCAAGCGAAGCGTCGTTTCGCTTTTACCGGCGTGATGCGTGGCTTATGAGAAATCGCTCGACCATGAAATCCAAGTTTTCTCATCTCTCGCCTAACTGGCATAGTACTTGCAGTGGATCCTGAGGCAGTTTGGAATTCCTGTGTGACGGTCTGGATAGATGTCTGCCTATTACACATTACGACCCTCATCAACTGTCGGCGGTCTCTGTCAGTCAACAGACGAGATCGGCTGTACGATTTTGTGCTGTACGAGTCCCTTCATGTATCCACTTCATTATCCCATCGGAAGCAGTGGACCTATCGATCTTTATAAGTGTGGAAATCTCGCGTACAGACGTATGACACAAGTGACTATCAATCAGCTGACCACGTTCAAAGTCCGTGAGTTCTGCGGAGCGCCCCATTCAGCTCTCTCACTGTGTCTGATGCCTACTGAGGTCGCTGATATGAAGTACCTGGCAGTAAGTGGCAACACAATGCACCTAGTATGAAAAACGAATATTTTGGGGGTGTCCGGACACTTTTGATTCCGTAGCGTACGTACGGCCGGATGCTTTATGTCGTTCATGCTACAGGACCTGTAGATGACTCTGTTGAGCAGCCGAGGCTTAGAGCCTTAACAACAAGTTATAAAAATGACAGCTATTGAACTATTACGAGGGGCGTTCAATATGAAATACATTACTGTTTTCCGTTATTTTCGGTTGACAATTTAAGATTTCATCCATGGGACATCGTGGAATATATCCGCTTCAGCCCCTATAATTTCATAAAGTTCCGATAGGTAGTGGAGCTATAGGTAGCCTTCAAATTGGTGTCTGCAACGGAGGTGAGTTACAAGCAGAGAGGTGCCATTGGGCTTCTTTTGGTTGGAAACAAGAGCACCGCAGATATCTATAGGCACTTGCACAATGTCTACGGATAGTTGACAGTGAATGAAATCACGGTGAGTCTTTGGAAGAGCTGTCTGTCATCATAGTAACAAGATCGCGCAAACCTGTGCGATCTCCCGCATGCGGCCGGCCCCACACAGCTGTGACTGCTGCAGTGTTGGGACGTGCGGACACTCTCATTCTAGGTAAGCGACGGACCACGATCAGACACCTTACTGCTCAACTTGAAGTCTCTGTTGGTAGCGTTGACACACTCATCCACCAGTCGGGGTACTCAAATGTATGTGTACACTGGTATCCTCGCCGTCCAGCAGAAGACCATAAGGAGCAACGAAGGACCATATGCGCGATATTTCCTACGCGTTACGCCACCGGCGATGAATCGTGGGTTATCCACTTCGAACAATAAACAAAACAGCAATCCACAACCTCTTCTCCGAAGAAAAAGTTCGTAGCGGCACCCTCAGCCGGCAAGGTTACGGCAACGTGAGTAGTGGGGAGGTTATTAATACAGCAAGACGTTTGACTCCGCCGTCAGTCAGTGAAGTTATACCATGCAGTAAGGTGGCTTAAGGCCGTCGTGTTGAACGGAGATTATGCTAAAATACCGGATTTTGTAGCCAAATGAGTAGAGAATAATATGGTGTGTTGGGTACCAACCTGCGTTCAGAAAAAAGTGAAGAGTTAGTTGTTGGACGCCACTCGTACTTTTACAATTCATCGACCAGCCGCAGTCTCACACTCCGTAACTGCAAAATGGTGCAACGTTTGCTGTTATTCCAGAGGTTTTCCAGATATGCGCCCTGAAAGACCATCTCAAATGTATTCATGTGTCTTTTGAGTCTAGAGATACCTAAAAGATAGCGCTTACCAGGGATACGTTCGGCTACCTACCTGAACTGAAGGCCAGCATTCAGGAACACCTAGCGCAAATTCCACTGGAACTGCTGCGAGGAACTGTAAATTACGTCCTTTCAACCGTGCAGCGCCTAGTCGACGTCAACAAACTGCGTTAGCGTCGTTTAATAAGAAAATGAACATTATGCGTTACTCAGTTGTTTGACCTTTTCTGACGAAGTCTATTTTCTAATCCATTACTTACAGAGACGATTCTATAAGGGTTTCATGAATTCACAGCGCCAGGTCAGCACCTGGTGGAAGATATCGGAACTTTTCTCCAGAATATATTGGTTCCGCTTAAAAAAAAATGGTTCAAATGTCTCTGAGCACTATGGGACTTAACATCTGAGGTCATCAGTCCCCTAGAACTACTTAAACTTAACTAACCTAAGGACATTACACACATCCATGCCCGAGACAGGATTCGAACCTGCAGCCGTAGCTGTCGCGTGGTCCCAGACTCAAGCGCCTAGAACCGCTCGGCTAGAGCGGAGGGCTATTGGTTCCGCATTAACGCATTAGAATGTCTACCAAGTTTCCAGCTGCCATACGATAATTGCAGCACACACTGGGCGTCCGTGAGTAGCTGCACTCCAGTTATAACGGTTAACCAAGATCGTGCTCTTACAAGTGAACTACAGTAGCTTTGTCGTGTATAACTGAATGCAGAGTCAGCAAATCATTATGGATTTTCTTTTCCCTTCGAGAAATGTAAGCAACTGTTGTGATTCCATTGTGCCTGGAGGGGACAGAGCACCCTTATTTGGATTGGGGTGGATAAAGGGGATGTATATTGCTGCCATAATTTTGGGTTGGACATCGGTGACGAAATCGTGGGCCAGTGTCTTGGACCGCTGCTTTCTGCAGATCGTTAAAGACGAGGAAGTGACAGAAATAGACGGAATCTATTATTTTAGCACAGTCATCTAAAAATCTGGACTGGAGTTAGATCCGAAATTACAGCCGCACAAAGAAATCTTCATATGCCTGTATCCAGGTTCTAAGAGGTAATGTGTGCTAGCCCTTACAGTCCCCCTACCCCCATCTTGCTAACTCATGTGATCGAAGTCGTAGGTTTTTCGCGCACAAGCCATATCCGGTAGCAAATCAGTGCACAGCACGCTCCGCTGATCCCACACCAGCTAAAAGCAGGAGCTCACTGAACTTATGTGGCTTGTGGAAACCGACAAGTGTGAGCTTTCCTTGGTCTCAAACACTTAGCGATACTTTTTATGAAGTCAGCTAGCTGCTGCAGTACATAAGATACCCTGGATGACTTGATGGTAGCCATGGCCGCCAGAAATAGAAGCGATAAGCCACCCTGCTCAGCTCTTCAGGAGGTAGCTTTGCCCGGTAACATCTAGGAAAATCCAAGACGATACCTGTAGCTCAGAGATACGTTGTAAAACAAGATAGTGGAACGCCACGCTGTGGATGCCAATGCGCTACTCTATGGAGTGCACCGGCGACCACGGCTCGCTGCCAGGTGACGGCGGCTCCTGCCCGCGGTCACTGCTCTCTTTGTGCGCCGTCAGCTCTCAGCTGATGAAAGCGACGCCGCCGCCGCAGCCAGCTCCTGGACGGACGGAATGCACCCGCGACGCCGCCGTCTTCCCCTTCTCGGCCGCCCCGTAATGAAAGAGTTGGCGCTGTGCGCGGCCCGCGCCGCGGCGTGGCGAGGCCTAACCCTACCCATCTCTCTCTCCTGGCAATCTGGGTAATGGATCGAAGGAGTCCACCACTGCCTGCACAGGCCGGCGTCTGCAGATCTGCGTGGCCGACGCACTGAGTATGCGGAACGGCGTCTGCGGATAATTTGTCTGATTGCCGCGGGAGGATATTGTCTTGCAGCGCTGGGCGCTGGTGTATTAGAGACATGACGTCGGTCCTCGAGGCCTGTTTGAGCTTAATGAGGACTATCAACGACACCGATGCCTCGAGCAGGCAGAGTCCTGTGGGTGGGAGAGAAAGGACTGACATACACACAACTATTGCCACGGTTTTCCCTGGGATGTGAAATATTTTAACAGGGAGCGACGGCTTATTTTAAGAACTAATAAATATCGTAAGTGAATAAAATACTGAATGTCTGAAATAGATTCCTCAGATCTGCCATGGCTGTATCTTCAACATGAATGGATGCGGAAACTGGGAGTAAATTTTAACTTACTCTCCGAAACTAAAAGTTTACCTTGGCACTGGTTTCAAGTTGCCGGTTAATAAGGTTGCAGGTAATGGTCTATATGACGCAGCATAGAACTACAATGTGTTTCTTTACAACACATGTCCAATTTTACAAGGGTATTTTTTTTAGTGACTACTCTAATGATGTTTTTGTTAGACATCATGTCATACATGAGCATATGAAATACTCCTACAAAAATAGTGTACCAGTTGCATTATTATTTAAATCCTCTTTTTCTAAAAGAAAAGTGAGTTTAAGTGGAAGTTGGTTGGTTGATTTCGGGAAGGGGGAAAACATCGGTTCCAACAGATTAGGGAAGGAAATCGGCCGTGCCCTTTCAAAGGAACCATCTCGGCATTTGCCTGAAGCGATTTAAGGAAACCACGGAAAACCTATATCAATATCACCGGAAACGAGTTTGAACCGTCGTCCTTCCGAATGCGAATCCAGTGTGCTATTCACTGCGCCACCTTGCTCGGTGAGTGGATGTCTCCGAAAAGGCCACTTAGCCCAGTAGGTAGGGCAAAGTGGTCAGAAAGACAGAAACGGACAAAAGTAAGACTCAGATGAAGCGGTTTCTCGTTTTCTAATTATGCCTCTTCCTAAACAGTGTTACCATACCCTTGTCTGCCATTTTTCATCTTTGTTGAATGGGTTTCTGCTGAGGAAGGTGGAATGGCTGGCTCTGAGCGCTATGCGACTTAACTTCTGAGGTCATCAGTCGCCTAGAACTTAGAACTAATGAAACCTAACTAACCTTAGGACATCACACGCATCCATGCCCGAGGCAGGATTCGAACCTGCGACCGTAGCGGTCACGCGGTTCCAGACTGAAGCGCCTTGAACCGCACGGCCACACCGGCCGGCAAAGGTGGAATGCCAAGTGGTGAAAATCAGTTACTAATAAGCCGTAATGCCTTCGATTCATGTCAAAAGTATGGCTTAGAAGCTCTTCCTCTTGCTGTTGGTCGAATACATATCTGAAGTTCTCAAGAATCTTCTTGTCTTCATTAGCATCCCTGCTTTCTTTACTAAGTTACGTTTTAAGTGGTTCCCTTGAGAGACTGAATAGTTTGGCTGTTGCGGTCAATAACACTTTTTTTTCTTATGGCATCCAATGACTGTTGCTAGGCTTGTAAATCCCATGATTGTTGTAATGGTTTTCTAATACACCCATCAAAAAACGTTTCGCATCATCCTGGTTCCCACAACTCCTGTAGACAGACGTTGACTGTAGCTATTTTATCACAGACGCAGTCCCTTTGACTGTTCACAGATGTCACTAAACCCTCCAAAAGATGTAAACAACCATGCGTGAGCAGCGCCTATTAGACGGAAGGGGTCCGACAGCCAATCATTTCCAGTCATTCCACCACGAAGGTGGCATATGGATCATGTGTCTGTAGTTCAACCACGCCTAGATAGTCAGTATCGTGGTTCGATCGTGTCCGCATTGTTGCTTTGCGCCAGGAAGGACTCTCAACAAGGGTAGTGAACCAAAGCGATGTTGTTCCAAAATGGAGGAGATGCAGAGAGACAGGAACTGTCGATGACATGCTTCGCTCAATGGATGACCGCTGCCTACGGATTATGGCTCGGAAGACCCCAGACAGCAACGCCACCATGTTGAATAATGCTTTTCGTGCAGCCACAGGACGTCGTGTTACGAATCACACTGTGCGCAATGGGCTGCACTATGCGCAACTTTACCCCAGACGTCCATGGCCAGGTCCATCTTTGCAACCACGACACCATGTAGCGCAGTACAGATGGGCCCAACAACATGCCAAAATGACCGCTCATGATTGGCATCACGTTCTCTTCACCGGTGAGTGTCGCACATGCTTTCTACTAGAGAATCGTAGGAGACGTGTTTGGAGGCAACCGGGTCAGGCTCTACGCCCTAGACACACTGTCCAGCGAGTGCGGCAAGGTGGAGGTTCCCTGCTGTTTCGGGGTGGCATTATGTTAGGCCGACGTACGCCGCTGGTGGTCATGGAAGGCGCCATAGAGGCTGTACGACACATGAATGCCATCCTCCGAGGCAAACATATGGGCAGCATATTGGTGAGGCATTCGTCTTCATGGAAGAGAATTTGCGCCCCCATCGTGCACGTCTTATGAATGACTTCCTTTGGGAAGGGTAGACTAGACTAGAGTGGCCAGCATGTTATCCATACATGAACCCAATCGAAAGCATGTTATCCATACATGAACCCTATCGAACATGCCTGGGACGGATTAAAAAGGGCTGTTTATGGACGACGTGATCTACCAACCACTCTGAGGGATTACGCCGAATCACCGTTGATGAGTGGGACGATCTGGAGCAACAGTGCCTTGATGAACTTGTGGATAGTGTGCACGACGAATACAGGCACGCGTCAATGCAGGAGGACTTGCTACTGGGTATTAGGGGTACAGGTGTGTACAGCAATCTGGACCACCACCTCTAAAAGTCTCACTGTATGATGGTACAACATGTAAAGTGAGGTTACCATGAGCAAGAAAAAGGGCGGAAATGATATTTATGCTTATCTCTATTCCAATTTTGTGTACAGGTTCCGGAACACTCGGAACCAAGACGATGCACCAGTTGTTTTTGATGTGTTTATGATCTTATGGTATCTTAATATTCACCTGTTATAAGAGAACATAACCTTTCACCACGTTGTTTATATAGTAATACCTTAATATATGAGGGCGTGCTGAAACGTAGTACCTCCGAATTTTCCGACTTTCCCGTTACGCTGGAGCAAGTTGCAGCTTTAATCCGCTAGAGTGCTATGAAATGTAGCGCTTAATATGGCGGTGTGTGATGTACCTATGTCGGTGCGTGAGAAAGCTGTACTCGAGTTTCTAACCTCAGGAAACGTGCCTCTAATTGAAATCCATAGAAGAACGAAATCTGTGTCAGGTGATGACAAAGCCAGACCACACAAAAGTCCTGTAACTTCTGCAACAATACGACACCTTGGATTCACTCTCATTAATCAACATCCCGACTTGGCCCCATCAGATTTTTATTTCTTTCCAAAACCTAAAGAACAGCTTCAAGGACTTCACTTTAACAGTGATGAAGCAGTGCACGCAGAGGGGAGGCTGTGGCTATGTCGACAAAGTGAAACATTCTACAGCGACCGTGTCAGTAGACTGATCTAACGTTTGGAGAAATGTGATCGTCGCCAAAAAGATTATATTGAGAATTAAATATGTAGATGATGAACAAAGATGTAGAAACTTAGTAAAGATAGTTTCGTTTAAAAATCTTTAACAGTTTTCACATAAAAAGTGTGAAGAATTACTTTTAGGCACATCATCGTAATTAGATACTCTTGTCTTATTATCATTTCCGTTGCTCTAAAACAAGGTAAATACATTACAAAGTGTATGCTCTTTGAAGTGATCACATGGCCACTTTGCTGTATCAAGTGAATGGCCACAATGTTCGATTTCAAAGACATCGTAAGAATTAATGCCACAATAAATATTTTTAATACATACAGATGAATTTGTCGCTTGCCTTACATCATACGTAGTGGAAAAACAAGACACTTATCCTTAGAGGGGCGAGAAGAGCACGCAGCTACCGTCACGAAACTCACTGGCAAAATCAAAGAAATCTCTTTGAACTGTTTTAAATGCTTGCCACTAGACTGCAGCACTCTCCAAGACAAGAACATGAAGCAGCCGCTTATCCCGCCCAGGCTACTATAGTCGTCCCTACTCTACCGGGTACGCAAAATTAAAATAGCTCAGAAAATACTGCTAAGACTGACGGGGATTGACCCTTGTTAATGAACAGGAGAACTAACCATTCAGAAAGTGTGGGATAATGTCACTTTGATTCACCAGTCGGCTGCTTTCACATATCTGCACATGCACATCTCAAACGTGCTATGTCCCGAGTACTTTGCTGTGTCGTTCCATTTGAGTGAGTGAGAAGAGCCCATGTATTAGTGGTCAGTTGAACGGAACACTACATGGTGCTTTCATTAAAATCGAGAGTTACGTGAACTGTTTGTGCAAGAGTTTAAAAAAAAAAGTGTTCGGGCAATACCTCCAGCAAAACCTGAAATACAAAATTCAATGGCAAAATGGCGCTAAACGGGCTCTACAGCGAATAAAAATAGTAAATTTCCGAAAAAGTTTGAATATCAGAAAACATTGTTCGAGCAAAGGAAAACCTAGAACAAAATCCGACGTAATCTCAATTCTGTTTATATGTGCACGTGAGAGTTTGCAGGACAGTGCAAGAGAGTGTTGTGTTCGAAATATTATGGAAAAAGACTTACAACTTTATTCTTACAAATTTACTCTTGTTAAAGCATCCAGACGAATTTTTGGGTGTTGAATTCTGCCGGTCTCTCTTGAGAGAAGTGGAATCAGTACTTTTGGATTCTCAGTTTTTCATCTAAGCTCAGTACTACATCGACACCAACTCTGGCCATTTCCAACATCATCTGTGACGTTCATTATCAAGGACAATTTCCTGTCAGTTGTAAACTAGCGACCTACAGGTAGCACTATGTATCTATTGCTGGATGACTGTTTCTGTAGCGAGGTGCTAGTTAATGCATGCGGTCTCAATCGGAGTTACGTTGCGCTTCTAAAATGCGTTGAAGCCTGATGTCCACGAGCCACAGCATGTCTACTTTCACGATTTTCATTGGATTCTTGTGCCTGCATAATTCTCAGTCTATTATGCACTGTAGTGTACAAAGAAAAACTCGACTATTTTCTAGACACTTCGTCATAAAAAAGCGAAATCAAAATAAGTAGGCACCCAAAGTACAAAGCAAATTCAATAAATTCGTCTTTCCTAGCCAAGAATTAAAATACACAGAACACCTAATAAAAGAAGCAATGTAATTTTTGTAAAATTTTTACTCATAAAGCAAAATCGTAAAATCCGTATATTGTAGCGAAATAAATTCAATGTTAGCGTGTATTGATACACATAAGAGTGCAGTTTTTAATTCTGTGACTGACATAAACTTCCGAAAATACTTTTGATACGGAGTTAAGAGAAACGTAGCAGCGCTTTCTATTGGTTTTTTGGTGTACTATGGCATGATGATCACGGTTCTGAGGTAAACAGCCGAACTATCAGGCTGAGCCTACTTATAAGACATGAAATCAAAATATCTCTTTCTTTTGTGGTATGATTATAATGAAATAAAGCCTATATGTTACCCCCAGCTACGCTGGAGTTAACTGTGGAAATCCCATAAAATTCGGCTAGTAGTTTCGGAGTTTATTGTGTTCTGACAGACAGGCATAATTTTTGAAATTAGTCTTATTGTTTTCTGCTACACACCCTACACCACCTGGAATCACATTTTGACAAATATTTTCAGTGTACTGCATGGGGGCTTAATTAAATTAATGCAAATGCAATTTTAGTAGCTCTATGTCCGATTACGAAGCATCTTAACTGGTTGGCCCTGAGTAATATTAGTACGCAATCTGACTGCAAAGATTAACAACAAAGAATGAAAGGAAATTTCGTTAACACAATTAATTAATTAAGTCCCCAGCAACTATAAAAGCTACGGAACAACAAACCACAAGTGTAACTGTTCTGTGTGAGGAAGTGTGATTCAACATACACATCTGGCACGGTTCTTCCTCCATACAGCAAGATATTTTAAACACCATTTACATTGAAGTAATTAAAAAACCAGAAATACTATAATTGCACATAGAAACCAGAATTACAGTCTAGTCCATGAACACAAGCCAGATGCTTTGTTGACTGAACTTATGACCAAGAGGCATTGTTATTTAGGAAATTTGAAATAAAAATTTTTTTCTTTTACCTTAATATATATTGACGAAAGAAACACTGTGATCATTACACCATCCTCAATCGAACAGCATCTGCTGTCTCGCTCAACAGAACAACTGCACACGACATACCCTCAACTAGTACTGCTATCGACATCGTCTCAACAAGCACTGCCCACGGCAACCTCAGAACTACTAGTGCCCCAGTGGAGGTGGCGGAATAATACCCTTTGACGCAATCTCTGGCGCTGTGACTCAGTGCAGCCACCTGTCATATGCCCCTCCTCCACGGGCTAGAATTTGATGGTATTTTTGCCAGCATTGGTGGTGAAAATACCACCAAATTCGTTCAAAAAAATACAGACAAAAATAAAAGATGATACTAATAAGTAAATATCACATAATTAAATAAATTTTGGCTTTCCACTGACGCTTCAATAACCTAATATATAAAATACAGTAAGGAATACAAATGCATACATACATGTGGTTTACATAATAGTTTACGCAAGTATCATTTGTTAAACAATGTGGTTAAACAATTCAATCAATAGCGTCAGCAATGACGAATAGGCGCAGGTAAGAGTCTCATAACACTTCATAAACAGTAAATACACAAAAAATAAGTTTATACAAATATTCACATAAAATCTTTTCAATAGTTCAATAAACAGGTAGCACTCCTCAGAGTAGTTGACAGTTCCAACAGTGGCACCCAGCAATGGCGAGCAGGCGCAGACACCCACAAGTGACATTATCTCAGTAGCAGCAGTTCCACCAGTGGCACCCAGTAATGTTGAACAGGTGCAGACAGCAACAAGCGACATCATTTCAGTAGAAGCAGTTCCATCAGTGGCACCAAGCAATGTTGAGCAGGTGCAGACACCAACAAGTGACATCATTTCAGTTGAAGCAGTTCCAACAGTGGCACCCAGTAATGTTGAGCAGGTGCAGACACCAACAAGTGACATCATTTCAGTAGAAGCAGTTATATCAATGGCACCCAATAATGTTGAACAGGTGCAGACACCAACAAGGAACATTATCTCAGTAGAAGCAGTTCCATCAGTTGACAGATGCAGACAGCAACAAGTGACATCATTTCAATAGAAGCAGTTCTAACAGTGGCACCCAGTAATGTTGAACAGGTGCAGACACCAACAAGTGACATCATCTCAGTAGAAGCAGTTCCATCAGTGGCACCCAGCAATGTTGAACAGGTAACAGTCCATAATATTCACTATCACTAATTAGACAGTTCATCAGCAGTAATTTAACGTTTCCAAGTGGCACCCACCAATGTTGAACAAGTGCAGGTAACAGTCCATAATATTCACTATCACTAATGAAACAGTTCATTGGAGGTCATCAGCAGAAATTAAACATTTCCATTTGCCAACCAACATGTTGAACAAGCGCAGGTAACAGTCCATAATATTCACTATCACTAATTAGACAGCTCATCAGAGTTCATCAGCAGAAATTAAACATTTCCAAGGGGTCCCCATCAATGTTAATACGTGTAAGCACGAGGAACAGTGTGAATGCACACACAATTGCTTTTACAAACTTATTCTCAATGTTCTTACACTAAACATACAAATTATAATAAACACACAAATGATATCAGATAATTGTCATATTAACTATTACAAACACACAAATATCAGTAAGCCTATAATATTTATGGGTGTCAGAGCAAACACACAAAACACACTCACTCATCTTTCTAATTGAATAGTGTTAACTGTGTAACTGCAATTCTGTCAAAATTTGATGTTCAACATGTGTATCAAGTAGTAGTGGCAGCAGTGTATAACAGTCAATAATAGTTAGTCAACGTCATAGTCATCATGTCAAGACCAATGTTTGCCAAGCCAAATCAAGTGTACGGTTGCTGAACAACTGTCAGTGTGCCAAGACATGCAAATACTTCCTCTCTCCAAACAAAAGTATATACTGCTTATTGATTTAACAAAATGTGTGTGTAAACAATCTTCCTTCAACTTGAGTGTTCTAGTCTGCCATTTTCATCCTCCTTGTTCCATATAAACCAACAACAAAAATATGCTCCTCACTTACTTCACCTCTTATCCACCAAAACTTCAAAAATCATCAGCATCACATAATCTTAATACTTCAATAATACCTCTTACGTCGATACATATAAACCTTATCATCAATATCATTTACCTTACCTCTTGCCCACCAAAACTCCAATAATCATCAACTTCACACAATCTCAATACCTCAATAACACCTCTTCAATACGTCGATACATATAAACCTTATCACCAATATCATTTCACTTCCATAACAACTCTTTCCTCTAGTCAGTCTCCTCGAACAAGTACAGACAAAATCCTAGTGCAAACATCAATTTATCATCCCATGCAATCCGAAGACACAATGTCCACACACAACCTCTGTGTAGTCCACCTGAGCCAAATCTTCTACTCATTATGAATTATAAAATACATTTTGGTTACCTTGCCCATCATTAAATAAAAGAAATGCATACATGACCTCTAACAGCCTTTAGTTCGAATAACTTTCAGTAAGTAAATACGAGTACGGAGTTTTAATGATCGTAATATTTCACAGTCTGTACACCACTTCAAGAATCATGGCAAAACAGAAGGAAACATGTCGAGTATTTATTGTGTCAAGTGTCACTTACTATTTCAATTGCTCACGAAGAATGCAGTGTAATAACTGTCAATGGTCTAAACCTAGTGTTGGTATTTCATGTCGTTAGCTTCCTTCCTACTAGCATAAATTTATAGAACTTCCACAAAACCTCCAGCTCATGTGACTTCAATGAAGTTTCTTGTACCAATATCGTTCGTAGAATTATAGCAGTACCTTTCTTATCTTAAAATATAAGGCACTGAGCGTAAGCAAAACATGCAATAGCGAGTAATTATACCAGTAGAGAACAGAATGTTAACAAGTGGATGTAGCACAATCTATAATTAATATCATAGTGTGACCTAAACTCCACGTTCGTACACCATATATCAGCATTTCTATATATCAAATTAAAGAATAGTTATGACAACAAAACAAAAATGTGTAAATATCCAATCCACACGCAAAGCAGGTCATTAGCATCATATCAGCGTAAGCAAATAAATGTTCGTATGTAATCTTAATAAGTAAACATGAAGGCGCAAGCAGATAAATCACAAAGTATAACTTACATACATAACCATATCAGCACAACTAATCAGGTGACAATTATAATTTAAACAAATAAGCACAGCATGTACATAATAAAAAAAATGTGACATCAGTGAAAAAGCAGTGCGGCCAAGCGATGCTTAATATACATAAGTAACAACCCTGTTCATTAATCAATCATTGTCAAAATCAGTTAACACAAAGTATAAATCACATAATCGCGAGCAGCAAATTACGTCTAAAGTATGTACGTAAGTGGAAATATGTTACCTGAAAATAAAACTCAATTAATAGTTACCTTTTCAGTTTACTGCTTTCTTCTTCGAAATTATATTCTTCATGAAATTTTCTCGATAGCAAGTCCTCTTAACGTGGGACACACACAGAATTTACCTGAAGTTCTTAAATATTTTGTACAATCGTATCCTGAAAAATATTGAACGTTAATAACATAATTTATCAAGTCACTATAGCTTTATACTGAATTGAATCAGAGAAATTAGACTGTGTATTTGTTTACGGCTGTCAGTGCATTCGCACTGAGCGCTCGATCAGCTGTAGGTACGCGTGACGTAGGAAGTAATTGTTTGCGGTCAACGACTGCCTTGTACGCCGTGCAGACTTGACTGCTGGTTTGAGTATGTGCCGCCGCCAGAACACGGCGCGGTATCCTTGTATTCTCTGCGCGTTTACGTACAACTGTTAGTTTCTCAAAAGTATGTCATTCCACAAAAATTTTAACATTCGATGTATGATGTATTCCCTTAGAGCGCCGAGATTGAAGAGTTTCTACTTCGATAGTGTGATCATGAATAATTTTGCGAACCCTATACGGACCGTTATAAAGCAGAAGACATTTGCGACACAAACCATTTCCTTTGTGAGACAAACGATGAGGCTTAATTAACACTTTTTGACCAACCGACAAGGTTTTTAAACGACCAGGACGTTTAGCTGATTTCTCTCTTCTAACAGCCGCAGAGGAAATATTTCGTAGAGCCAGGTTGACAACTTCAGAATGCCGCAGTTTCCGTGAAGGCGGAAAAGGAACTATTTCAGAAATGCGATTTGCCGGTGCTTTATTTTTTAATATCAATAGAGGCGGTAAAGAAGTTGAATCATTAGGGAGTTCATTCAGAATGTTTTGAAAAATATGAAGATACTGATCCCACGTTCTGTGATTCTGATGACAATAAAGACGACACAATTTATTGATTTCCTTCATCCATCTCTCTGAAGCGTTAGATTGAGGGTGAAAAAGTGAAATGAAAATTGGTTTAATCTTACGACGCCGTAGAGTATGAAGCCAAATTTTAGAACGAAACTGTGATCCATTGTCTGATATAACCTTATCAACATGACCCACTTCTTTAAGAAAATGTTTGATGAAAGCATTAGATACTGAACGAGCTGTTGCTTTGCGTAATGGTGTAAAACACACATATTTAGACGTCAATTTCGCTGCTGCCAGAATGTACGCAAAACCATTAGTAGAACGAACCACTGGACCAAACAAATCGACTGCAGCCATCTCCTTTAATTTCGCTGGAATGATAGGAAACAACGGTGCTCTGTGAGAAATAGTTGGCGGCTTAGCCTTTTGACATAATTTGCATTTGGCAAGATCAGATCGAGTACGTTTTTCCATATTACTGAAGTAGCACTTTTCTCGTAATTTATGAAAGCATTTTCTGGGACCAAAGTGTGCATAACTGAAATGTGTATACCAAATCAATTTATTAACCCACTCATCAGGAATGCAAACTAACCAAACAGAGTTGTCGACCGATTTTCGTTTAAAAAGAATATCATTGCGCACTAAGTTATACTGTGTAATCGCTACGCTTTCCTTTCTCCTCCACTTTTCCTTAATGTCCTTCCAGATTGGATCCTTGTTTTGCTCCTTAGCGATGTCCTGGAGCGAAGACGAAATAAAATTTTCAAACGCAACACCTTGAATATACATCAAACAATAATTGTTTTCTTTGCAGTCCTCCTCAGCACTTTGTTTCAAACCCATGGGTGCACGTGATAAAGCATCAGCAATAATATTTGAAGAACCCTGCATGTAAACAATACTAAAATCAAATTCCTTTAGATACAGCGCCCATCGTGACAATCTTCCGTGTGTTAATTTTGTTGACATAAGAAATTCCAGAGCTCGATGATCGGTGTAAACCTTAGTATGTCTGCCATACACAAATATGCGAAATTTTGTGAAAGCCCATACAACAGCCAAGACTTCAAGCTCCGTAATCGAACAACTCTTTTCTGATTTAGGGAGAACACGACTTCCAAATGCAATAGTTTTCTGGACTACAACGCCGTTTTCTTCTATCTCTTGAAATAAGTGTGCACCTAGGCCTTTGTATGATGAGTCCGTCGCCAAACAAAAATCTTTAGATAAATCCGGATGTGAAAGAAGTGGAACAGTAACTAAAGCATCACGAAGATGTTCAAATTCTGACTGAGCTTCCTCATCCCAACACCAATTAGAATTCTTTCCAGATAGTTTGCATAAACGATATGTGGCCAAATTGTCCAATCTAACAAAGCGTCTAAGAAAATTACAGACACCAAGGAAACTACGAACATCACGTTTTGTAGTAGGAACAGCATAATTACGAATAGCGTCTAGTTTCTCTGGATGAGGAAGAATACCTTCTGTAGAAATAATAGGACCAAGAAATTTCATCTGAGAACGACCAAATTCAGATTTTTCCAAGTTCACTGTAATGCCAACTCTTGCAAAAATACGTAATAATGAATCCAAAATTTTGTTATGCTCACTCCAAGAACGTTTAGCAATAAGAATATCGTCAACATATGAAGTAATATTGTCACGAAGATAAACAGGTAAAATTCCGTTTAAACTGCGAATGAATGCTGCTGAAGATATAGTAAGTTCAAACGGTAATTTCCGAAATTGATAACAGTTACCAAAGACTAAGAAGGCAGTGTATTTTCTACAATCAGGTTGGAGTTCTATTTGCCAAAAACTTGCGTGCATATCAATCGTGAATAAAACTTTAATTCCATGGAAAAGTTGAAGAAGTTCATCTAGATTTTGTGGACGGTCAGTTTCAGGAATGATGATATTATTTATCTGTCTGGAGTCCAGAACCAAACGAATTGACCCATCCTTTTTAAGAACGACGTATAATGAGCTGGTATAAGGACTGACTGCTGGCTCAATAATGCCTTGATCAAACATGTATTGAAGTTCATTCTTAACCTTGTCTGTGTAAGCCAAAGGAATAGCATACGTTTTTCCTCGAAATGGTGGTGTTCTTTCACTTTAAATAAATATTGTAAGCCTTGTATAGTTCCTGTGTGATGACTAAATACTGTAGCATGTGAAGTCAAAATTTGGTGCAATTCTTCTCTTGCAACGTCATCTGGCACTTCAGCTTTGTTAACCTTTTCATAAATTAATTCTTCACTATTAATTATATCATCCATCGCGTCTCTGTATCTATTGTCGTTGTCATGAATGAACACATTGTCGTCATAATACTCAGCGAAAACATCAGAACTAAGAAACCTTAAACATTTTGTGTCTGATTCAGATTTCGTTAAACATTCGAAAAATTTCAAACATCTTGGCATTCCGGCAACAGTCAAGTTCACACTTCCTTCCTTAAAGTTTAAAATTGCCTTACGTGTGTTAAGAAACTCCATACCTAATATAATTTGTGTACTGAGTAATGGAACAATAATCAAATTAGCAGGAAATTCATATCCTTGACAAATGAAATTTAAGTTGGTCTGTTGTTTGACTTCCACAATTTTCCAGAAATAGCTCCTCGAATTGTAGTTTTAGAAACAGGTAACACAGGACAAACAATAGTTCTTACACATATACGCAAAACTGATTCACTAATAACATTCAATGGGCTCCCAGAATTTAAAACCACAGTGAAATTATTCTTACCGACACATACTTCAATAACAGGATGTAAAAATGCGTCTACATTATTTTCCTTTTCGTCTAGCAAAATGTCTCTCATGTCTTCCAGGCGTACGTAGTGTAAAGTCGTCGTGTCATTACTTTCTGAACCGTCTGTATTGCTGCCAGAAGCCGAGGCTACAAGTCATTGTCGATTGTTTGCGTCACGTCTTTGATTATTCGCGTCATTTCGCGGATCAATTTCCACGATTTGCACTTCTCTCTCTGAATTTCTGTCAGGTGGAGGATCCCAATTAGACCCTTCCTGTCCGTTACATGTAAATTCTTGGTTGTGTGTGATATTAAAATTTCTGTTTTCCTGGCTATCTGCATGACTACTTCTTGTGTAATTTCGACTGTCAATTCTGAAATTACTGTTAGATCTACTACCCTGGTTATTTCTGTAGTAAGAATTTCTATTATTGTATGAAAAATTTCTGTCTTGATGATACCGATTACTGTTTGCGTATGATTGACCATTCCGGTAGGAATCTCCGTTATTATAATTGTCTGTGTAATTTCTGTTAGAACGTCTGTTATTGTCATAAGGCTGGTACCTACTGTCCTGTCTGTTTCGTCTGTCATTCTCAAAATTACCCATATCACGTCCGTTCCGATAATTATCCCTTCTCTCTGAATATGTATTGTGATTACCGTTACTGAAAAAATTGCAAGAAGTCCCGTCGTCGTTGTCATATTCAAGTTCTTGTAGCAAAGTCTTAAAAGTCTCAATGTCGTCTTTACATCTTCCGGCTAAAGCAATTTGTCTTATCGATTGTGGCAGCTTAGTTAAGCAAATGCGAATTAAACCAGTCGGGCTATAAGGTTTGGAAAGGAACTGATTCTTTCGAATCATGTCTTCAAAGTATTCTGCCGGCGTGCGGAACTCCGACTGTTTAAAATTACGCTGCATAATAAGACTATGTTTGACTCTGTCTTGCGTGTTTTCGGACCAATATGGCGATAGAAATGCATGATAAAAATCTTTTAAATTATTACAATCTCTAATAAGTGCGCGCATGCGCGTCGCCGGTTCGTTTCCTAAATATCCACACATAAATTCCAGTATGTGACTTAGTGGCCGGTTTGGTGGAAGTGCGTACATAAATTGATCTAACCATGAACATGGGTGTATGTCATTCTTAGAATTGCGAAAGATCTTAAATTTCCCAACAGTTAAAAGGTGTTTATAGTCAAAGTTTTCGCCTCGTGGCAACAAAGACCTACCGTGTCTGTCCCATTCCGAATGTCGATTATTGTCAAGTTCGCGCGCCTGGCGCTCTCTTGTTGCATCTCGTAAATGAAATAAATTATTTTCTTCAAAGCCCTCTGCTATCTGTGATTCTAAATTTCTTCTGCTGTCTTTTCCTCCGATTTCGCCTTCAATTTGTTTGACTTGCTTTCGTAACGCTTCAAATTCCCTTTTAAAGCGTTCATTAAATTTTCCCTGATTTTCAACATGTTTATTTATGTTCTGGTACTCGTCTGTTTCTGCAAATGGCAATGGAGCTGTATCATCTGAATCTCTGTCCCCATTTAAACTAAGACTTGTCAATTTATGTGAAATCTTCTCAACTCTTTCCGGTAAGTCACCTATTTGTTTTTTCTGTTTATTTACGTCTTCCGTAAGTGTCGCGACTCGGGTTTCAGTATTGACACATTTAGTAGTTAACTGTTCATACTGTTGTGTTAGGTTATTTTTTCTTTCATTTGTACGGATTCCTCGATTCTTTCAAGTATTTCTTCCTTATCATGTGCACGTTGTAAATTTAACTCTGAAAATTTTTGTACTATCACGCGATCTCTTTCTTCCTGTTCCTTATCCTGTTCCTTTTGTCTGATTTCTATTGAAATTAATCTATTATTGTGAGCATTCAAAATCGGTTGTACTTCTTCTCTAATTTCTTTCTTTAATTCTTCTTTCATGTTTTTAAAACATGTCCCTATTCGTGAGTCTAACCGTGTTTCCATTGTTCCCATATCAGTATCTAACCATGTTGCCAAAGTTCCCATCTCTGTTTTTAATTCAGATCCTAACTGTGATCCGAGTAAGTCTAACCGTGTTTCCATTGTTCCCATCTCAGTTTTAATTGTTCCTATTTGTGACCCCACTGTTTTTAATTCAGATCTTAACTGTGTTTCCATTGTTCCCATATCAATTTTAATTTTTCCTATTTGTGATCCCACTGTTTTTAATTCAGATCCTAAATTTAATATTGCACTCTTCAATTGCTTCATATTAACTGGTTCGAAATTCTTTTCACCCCTAACATTGCCCGCAAAACCAACTTCTTTCGTCATAGCTGTAAAGCTATCTGTGGTGTCACTGGTAGACACCACACTTGCTAGGTGGTAGCTTTAAATCGGCCGCGGTCCATTAGTACATGTCGGACCCGCGTGTTGCCACTGTCAGGGATCGCAAACCGAGCGCCACCACAAGGCAGGTCTCGAGATACGGACTAGCACTCGCCCCAGTTGTACGGACGACTTTGCTAGCGACTACATGGACGAAGCATTGCTCATTAGCCGAGCCAATAGTTAGAATAGCCTTCAGCTAAGTCAATGGCTACGACCTAGCAAGGCGCCATTAGTAACATTGCATGTATCTAAAGAGTCTCACTTGTATCGCCACAATCTCCAGATGTACCAAAAGGATGGATTAAAGTTAAGTATTCCAGAAGCTACGTACTTTTCTTTATAGCATTCATTACGTATCCTGTTTCAGACCTCACGCCATCCTTCTTTAACTTAGCGCGTGCCTTTCGGCTTCCTCTCATTGTGTCTAGGCTGTCTTGTCTAGACACAACACTATCTGTGTTCGATACTATTCCAGAATCTTCTGTCGTTAATCTCGTATTCTGAAAATTTTTTGATTGTGAAAAATTTTGAACTGGTTCCGGACTATTTTCCCAACTTATTGTTTTCTACTTCATTATTCATCATACTGTTCTCCTGTGTTGGCGAGTTCGCCATGTTAACATTTTCGTCATTCTCCCTATCAAACATGTTTGCCTTTTTCATCGATCGCGTAATCATTTACAAAACATACAAAACTCGTCACTATACGAAAATTACACACAATAAGACACTTTATCGCCAACAATACCGTTCACACGAAATGCTTCCCGACAAAGTCGATTAACGAACAACTGAAATCTTCATAATTACACAAAATTGTCAAACCCGTATACGAGACATCAGAAATAAAATTCTGCAAAAATACCATTAGAAGAACGACAAGACAACTACAAATGTTCAATTGCCAAATCTACACATGCAGTATAGACTACAATTACTAAACTACAAATTACTACAACAGTACCACTGTCTGCTATTTTTACTGTAAAAGAATTCCAAGGGACGATCCGAAGCAGCGGTCGCCACCTGCATGGGGGCTTAATTATTTAATGAAAATATAATTTTAGTAGCTGTGTATCTGGTTACGAAGTGTCGTAACCGGTTGGCCCTGAGTAGTATCAATACGCAATCTGACTGCATAAAATAACAATAAAGAATGAAAGGAAATTTCGTTAGCACAATTAATTAATTAAGTCCCCAGCAACTATAAAAGCTACGAAACAACAAAGCACAAGTGCAACTGTTCTGTGTGTGGAAGTCTGATTCAACGTACACATCTGGCACGGTTCTTCCTCGATGCGGCAAGATATTTTAAACACCATTTACAATGAAGTAATTAAAAAACCAGAAATACTATAATTGCACATATAAACCAGAATTACAGTCTAATCCATGAACACAAGCCAGATGCTTTGTTGACTGAACCTCTGACCAAGAGACATTGTTATTTAGGAAATTTCAGATAACAAATTTTTTCTGTTACCTTCATATATATTGTCGGAAAATACACTGTGATCATTACATCATCCCTAATCGAACAGCATCTGCTGTCTCGCTCAACAGAACAACTGCACACGACATACCCTCAACTAGTACTGCTATCGACATCGTCTCAACAAGCACTGCCCACGGCAACCTCAGAACTACTAGTGCCCCAGTGGAGGTGGCGGAAGAATACCCTCTGACGCAATCTGGCGCTGTGACTCAGTGTAGCCACCTTTCAGTACGGACACAACAAAAAAAATGGTTCAATTGGCTCTAAGCACTATGGGACTTAACATCGGAGGTCATCACAGAACCGCTCGACCACAGCGTCCGGCTACAGACACAACAGGTTTACAGGTTCATCATTAGCATAGATATAAATGTTTGGCTGTAGGTGTAGATTTTCGCCAGGTCAGTTTTACATTGCCCACCCTCTACAGCCATGGGGTACTACCTACAACCGTGTTCTGGGTGAAAGAATCAACTGACTGTTCATAATTGTTCCACAGACCCTCCAAGGGACACTTGACAAGCAACCAGACGATAGTCAAAATCGTATCATATTTTCGCGAGAATAACTAGAACTGGTACATTCACAGCTGTTGCAGTGCGTGGTCACGGTTCACTGCATTTTACAGAAAGGGGAGGAAGTGGGTAAAGCCAAAATGAGGAAATGGGGAGCAACGCGAGCTTAGTGAATTAGAAAATAAAATGATGATGTCCAAACGGATGAAAGATCCTGAAAAGTTTCAGTCTTACTCTTAGTCACTACATGGAAGATGGTCATGAATACAGTCGCTTGGTGATAATCTTGCCACCGATATGTGCAATAGCAGAAATATTGAATTCTGTACCAAAAGGTATTTTACTGCGGAGTACTGTAATATGGTTCCTTCTCACAATTATCGCAGGAAAGCTGAAAACGACAGATTTTTCCGTATGTGGAAGTGAAATCAAAATTCAGTTAAATTTGTCCAGAGGGGAAAAAAGCAATGGTACTGATGACACACATCAACATTTCTGTATAAATTGTGCAAAGCAAAGTTCTTCCTTTCTAACAGAGGTTTATCGTAGGTGGCTTAATTAACGAACCTTTCCATAAAACTCGTAAAATGCACTTCTCAGTCCCGTTTCCAGGATGGATCTCCGGACGGCTGCACATAATTATAGGTCTATCTTCTTGGCGACTACATGTTGTGTAATCAGAGTCATATCGAGGAGTTTCTGCGACCTTGGTGGAACTGCCGAGTTCGCGAGCACCTCCACCTATTTCGGACTAAATTGAATTCCTGTCAATTAGCATTACACAGATTAAGCGAATTTTACAATTTTGTAAGTAGGTTTCATAAATCGAAGGATAGCTGAAAAATCTTACTTACACAACCTATATTGATGGAAAAATCTACGCCTGCAGTTAATATATTGCAGTCTGCAAAAAGTTTATAAAACTTCATAAAATAAAACAAAATCTATATCTTAGTGTCTGTGGTCCCTATTGTAACTTGGTTTTTCATGTGACATACCAAGGTATGCCTCCGAATATTTTATGTGAAAAATCTTAGAGCATTTTCAATAATACAATCGTTATCAACATTATGCATCTTTATTACTCGTGTTTACATATTGATTGTTCAACATATTCACCATGGCGACAATCACATTTCTTCCAGCGAAAGACCAATTTGTTCACTCCTTCACTGTAGAATGTTTGAATTTGTTGCCTGAGTCACAACATTATCTCCGCTCGCACCGCTTCATCACTCTCAGAGGAAGTCCTTGCAGGTGTTTCCTGTTTTGGGAAAAGTTGAAAATCAGATGGAGTTGAGTTGGAACTGCATGGAGGATGGGAGGTGATGGTGAACCCAAGATATCGGATTGTTGCAGATGTTACAGCGGTAACATGTGATCTGGGACTGTGATGCTGAAAGAGAGGCGGCAATCTTCTAATTAAAGATTTTAGTTTTCTGAGGGTTTGTCACCACGTAGCTACGTTACACAGCGCCTCGTTACACGCTACAATTCGGAGCCCTCTAGCGGCAGAGAGTTGCTAATTGCGTCAGCGAATAATGAAAGTCGAACAAGTAGTACGCAAGATAATTCATAGCGCAACCAATATTGAGAAGTGAATAAAAAAATTTGAAGCACTGTCATTCAGCATGCCCTAGTATAACAAGCACAGGAATTTATTTGGTCTTTATGAATTATTAATAGTCCATACATTATTACTAGGAAAAGGGGAAATCGCTGTAATTAAGAGTTGAGAAAGTATATCAAATCCAGGTATTATGTTGTTATTATAATTTTACAGGCAATTCATTGGTTTCAGCGAAGCAAACTCGTTGATAAATTCATTGGAGTCAAGTTTAGCGGCTGTCACATATTGTCGTCAAGACACTACGGGTACCCAGAAGTGTAGCGACAAACTTCGACGGGCTTTAGAGGGTGTCTTGAGGAAGAAAGAAGGATAGGAATCCGTGTCCGAAATGTCATCCAGCGGTGCTACAGAGCTTCAGAGTTACAGGACCTTGTGTGCTAACGAATGGTAGGCGGAATGTCTCAAAACATCGTTTGTTGTTCACTGGTCTTAGACACCCTGTATGTGGGTGATCCGCTTTCACTCCTTTCAACATATGAACACAATTTAGCAGCAGATGTAAGAACTAACAACTCCCATTATATTATCAATGAGTCACAGAAGACTTATTCTGGAATTATTTTTATCTAAACAGCAAATGGTGCCAGCCACAACTTGGGACCATCAAAAGTACTAACTGCATGGGCCCATAAACCACATAACCACTCTGCCCATGTTTGTTGTTTTCCCCACCGACACGTCTCACTCTAAACCACAGTCGGCATAAACCTGGAAAAAACTAAAACGGTCGATCAGTTGCATACTTGCTCCAGAGCCTGCTTCCAGAACCTACAACACCGTATACTACAACACTATACCGAAGTAGAAACAAGGACTCCATTGTTGAACATTAACGGATAACTGGGTTAGTGGCAAATGTGTGAACCAAACGCATTGTTGCTATGAATTTTAGCGAGAGACGTCAGTCATTTTGTCCAAGTAGCGTCCTAAAGAAACATCACACGGGAACAGAAAACGGTATACTTTTATAGCCTCGGCAGCGAGAAGCTTCTCCTCGTAGACTGAATATAGTGTAGCGGCAGCCGCAGAACCGAGAGGACGCGCAGCAGAGCAGCAGCAGCATTTGTGTGATAAACTGTAACTTAATTTAGTCTTTGTTTTTGTTCACATGCTTCTGCAAGGACGTGAACTTTAGGTGTGTATTTTACTGTGTAGACTAGCGGTTAGAAAATTAATCGTAGTTTCTTTGTTGTATAAGTCTTGTGACTATCCTTGTGTATCCTAGTCTAAATTTTACTTCTAGAGTAATTTATTTCCCTTTAATAGCTTGCAGTCTTAGAGTACTGTGAGAAATCTGCACACCAATTTTTAGGGTTACTTTATTCTCCTTTGGTATATTTTCAAACTTAGTAACGCCATTTGAGACCTTATATCTATTTTATACACAGTAAGATATAGCAAAAGATTGTGCTTTTTGTAAGCGGATACAAGGAGAGTTGGCTGTTGTCCGTAAACAGCTGGGAGCTGCGTTGGCTACCGTCGACAAGCTTCTAGCTAATTCTCGAAGTTGCGGTGTCGTCGGGGCGCCAGTAACGAGACCAGCGACATCTTTAGTGCCACTGGAATTCCCTGGTGACCCGGACGTCGCTGCGGCTTCCGATACGCAACATCTGACCGGTCACTCTAGAGTGGGTGGCAGACAGTGGTGCGGAAGGCGAAAGAGGGAGCAGGCCGTGCGGCTGGCTACCTACGTCTTAGCAACAGTTACGAGGTGCTTCCCGGTGTTGATGATAACTCTGAGTCAGAATGGGATGTCTCTCCTGTTGGGCCAGCGGTCGATTTCCGGGCCGTCCGGACTAGTACAGGGGGTGGGTATGCTAGTCACTGGGAGTTCCAATGTTAGGAGCCCCTCAAGGAGGTAGCAGGCAAGGCGAGAAAGAATTTCAATGTGCATTCGGTATGTTTGCCGGAAGGTCTCATCCGTGATGTGGAGAAGGCCCTGCTGGCGGCTTTCGAGCGCATTTGGTGCAACAGGATGCATGTAGTGGCACACGTCGGCAAGAATGACGTCTTGCGCTTGGGTTCTGAGGCCATCCTCGGCTTCTTTCGGCGGTTGGCTGATTTGGTGAAGGCAACTAGCAAAGCACTGAGGGCGCAGACTAAACTGCCTATTTGTATCATCGTACCCAGGATTGATCGCGGTCTTATGGTTTGCAGCAGAGTGGAAGAAATAAACCAGAGACTCAGACGGCTCTGCGACGGTATCGGATGCGAATTTCTCGACCTCCGGTGTCGGGTGCAGAATTTTAGGGTTCCCCTTCATAAGTCAGGCATGCACTACACGCAGGAAGCGGCTTCTAGGGTAGTGGAGTACGTGTGGCGGGCACATGGGGCTTTTTTAGGTTTGAGGACCCTTCCCTTGGAAGCAAAGACGATTTGGCTGTTAAATCAGTCAAAGCGACCTCAGAAAATCTTGGTCCTCGCAGATCAGAGATAGAAAATATTAATATGATTTTAGTAAACTCCAGGAGCATTCAAGGAAAGGTCGCAGAATTAGTATCGCTTACTGAAGGTTATAATGCACAGATAGTGTTGGGAACAGAAACATGGTTGAAGCCAGACGTCAATGTCAACGAAATCCTATGTTCAGACTGGAATGTTTATCGTAAGAATAGATTACTCGCCAATGTGGCGGCGTGTTTATTGCAGAAAAAAATTCGATAAAATCTAGCGAGTTTATCACGAATTGCGAATGTGAATTAATCTGTGTGAAACTGAGTATCAGCGAACGGTCAAAAATGGTGATCGGATGCTTTTATAGACCACCTGGGTAAGGATCTGTAGTTGTGGAGCGCTTCAGACAGGACTTGCAGTATATCATTAATAATTTTCCTGATCGTGCCGTTGTCATAGGGAGTGACTTCAGCTTGCTAGGTATACATTAGGAGTGTTATGCCTTCAAAACTGGTGGCAGAAACAGGAAATCGTGTGGCTTTGTTCTAGATGTCTTGTCCGAAAATTACCTTGAGCAAATAGTTAGAGAATCAACTCGTAAGGGTAACGTCTTAGACCTCCTGGCAGCAAAAAGACCTGAACTTATCGAATCAGTTAACGTAGAGGAAGATCATAAGGTTGTGACAGATTCTATGACAATGGGTCCTACAAGGAATGTTAAGAAAGGTAGGTAGATATATTTGCTCAGCAGGGATGACAGGATATAAATTGTAGAATACCTCAGTAGTCAGCATCAAATATTCGGCGATGAGGACGAAAATGTGGAGAACAAATGAAAAAAATTCAAAGGCATCGTTCAATATGCCATAGACAACTGTGTTCCGAGTAAAGGTTCCAAGGTATGGGAAAGATCCACCAAGTTTAAACAGACGTACGCTACGCTACATAAACAAAGAGCACTTCTTCTCAGATTCAAGAGGAGTAAAAACATAGCTGACAAACAGTAGCTGAACGACACGAAAATGAGCGTAAGGAGGGCAAGAGAGAAGCATTCAATGATTTTGAAAGTAAGACGTTGTCAACCGACCTTAGTGAAAACCCTAAGAGGTTATTGGTCGTATGTAAAATGAGTTAGTGGGTCAGAATCATCTATTCATTATCTCAGCGACCACGCCGGCACCGACACGGAAGATAACAGAGAAAAGACCTAAATACTGATTTCGGTCTTCCGAAGTTGTTTCACCGCGGAAGATCGTAACGCTGTCCCTCTTTTCAATCGTCGTACGAACGTCGAAATGGCAGATATTGAGATAACCGATAGCGGAAATGGAAAGTAGTTACAATCGTTTAGTGTGGATGGGCTTCAGGACCAGATCAGAGACCTATAAGATTCTATAAAGACTAAGCAAAACAACTTGCTCCCCTTCTAGCGGTAATTTATCGTAGATCGCTTGAGCAACGATAGGTACCTAACGACTGGAAAGAAGCGCAGGTCATTCCCATTTTTAAGAAAGGCCGTCAGACAGATCCACACAGTTATAGACCTATATCGTTGACGTCAATCTGTTGTAGAATCATGGAACATGTTTTTTGCTCAAGAATTATGATGTTCTTGTAAAATGAACATCTCCTCTATAAACATCAACATTGATTCCGCAAACAGAGATACTGTTAAACTCAGCTCGCCCTGTTCCTCCATGAGATCCACAGCGCATTGGACAACGGCGCTCAGGTTGATGCCATGTTCCTTGATTTCAGTGAGGCATTTGACACCGTCTCGCATTGCCGTTTAATAAAAAAAAAATACGAGCTTACGGAGTATTGGAGCAGACATGCGATTGGATTCAAGACTTTCTAGCAGATAGATCTGAGCACGTCACTCTTAACGGAACTAAATCGACAGATGTCAAATTAATATCCAGAATACCACAGGGAGGTGTGATAGTACCGTTGCTATTTACAACATATATAAATGATCTAGTAGAAAGCGATGGATGCTCTTTAAGGCTATTCGCTGATGATGCAGTTGTTTGTACCAAAGTAGCAACCCCAGAAGGTAGTAATAATTTGCAGAACGACTTGCAGAGAATTGATGAATGGTGCAGACTCTGGCTGTTGACCCTGAACGTAAATAAACGTAACATATTGCGCATAAATAGTAAAAGAAACCCACTACTGTAGAGCTACGCTACTGATGACAGCTGAACAGCTGAGGTCAGCGTCTGCTGTAAAATATCTAGGCGTAACTATCCAGAGCGACCTTAAGTGGAATGACCATATAAAACAGATAGTTGGAAAAGCAGACAGCAGACTCAGGTTCATCGAGAGAAACTTAAGGAAATGTTACTCATCCACGAAAGAAGTATCTTACAAGGCACTTATTCGCCCGAATCAGGTAGGACTGATAGAGGAGATAGAGAAACCCAAAGAAGAGCGGCGCGTTTCATCACGGGATCGTTTAGCTAGCGAGAGAGCGTTACGGAGATGCTAAACAAACTCCACTGGCATATGTTACAAGAGAGGTGTTACGCATCACGGAGAGATTTAATTTCGGGACAGCCCTTTTCAGGAGTCGGACAACATATTACTTTCCCCCCACATACATCTCGCGTATTGACCACGAGGAGAAAATTCAAGAAATCTGAACCAATACAGAGGCTTACCGACAATCGTTCTTCCCACGCACTATTCGCGAGTGGAACAGGGTTGGAGGGATCAGGTAGTGGTACCGAATATACCCTCCGTTACGCACCATTAGGTGGCTTGCGGAGTATGATGTAGATGTAGATACTTCTGTATGGTGATCAAATTGTCGATGTTTTCAACTGACGGGCTTGGCGGGGGCCAATTTCTCCCACCCGTGTGTGTGATAGTGGAACAGCAAGAGCGATGATCGGATTGTACTTGTAAATTCCGGGGACTCAATCAGGTAACGTGAGCCCTATTGGCACTGTGGTTTAATTTAGTTGGCTCCGCGTCGAATGCGAAGAGGAGCGTCTGGAGTAGGCTAAATGAAATTCCACTGCCCACTGCCCACTGCCCACCAGGTGACCACCGACCGTGACGCACCCAATCTTCGGACTGCAGAGGACGCGCTGGTAGAAGAACTATGTTTGCTGCCGTAGTCTGCTCCATGACGCCTTACTGCTAGCAAAGAGCGTTAGGCTGCCCCCAAAATGTATACACATTCCCAGGCGATGTGGGATGATCTCACAGTCCGACTCGCATATACAGGGCATTACGACAGCTTACGCAACCATGACGCTTGTCTATTGGCCACCCGCACGGAGCCTTAGAGGTCTGGATGCTTTGTTTACGAAACAGGGTGACTCTAAAAGCGTAAATTGCCTCTCTTTTTTTTCCAAGACCAATGTGTTTTATTTCTTTAGAAAGATATATGCACCGTTCATCACCTGTTCGATTAAATTACGCAACGTCTGATGACTCTCTAAAACATACCATCTGTATTTAATTTACACACACACATAGTGGGCCAGAATCCTAAAACGTTGCCATACATATAAAAAAAGTTCGGAGGTGCGAAGAAGGTTTGTTTAATAGTTTGTTTAGAGGGATGTTAAGACTACTGAGTTCCAGTCTTACAAGTGACCGAGCTAGCCGAACAGGAAAATATTTTTGTTCAGTGTAATCAGACCAAACTTGTTTTAAACTGAATCTATTTCAGAAGGTATGAACTTAATTACAAGAACTTATTTCATTGTTTAATCATTAATTCATATTTGGTTTTTGCTAATAAATTTCTTACCGGAGTGCAAGAAAAGAAAGTGTAAGTTTTGGGTTCCTCGACATTCCGTCATCTGTTTCATTCCGTTCTTGAGTATGTACTACGTGAATCAGCCATAAAATCCAGCTCAACGTCGGCCTCAGTTGCAAAATGCCTTTATTTACTCTGAGAAGAAAAATTTAATTTTTACTGAACTACGAACCAAAAACATACTCACACACGATCATTTAATTGTTATTTCTATAACGTTCTTAATAAGCTTTTACAAAATAAAAATATAATTATTACAATTTTAACAATCTGCCAGTCGCCGCAAGATGCGCAGAAAACAACAACCTAGTTGCTAACGCAATATCGCTTGAGTTTTGCACGAGAGTCTTCTCACGTGAAAAATATGGACGATGTGTTCCGGAGACTGCTGAGAACAACTGATCCCTAAATTTCTTCTTTGTGGGAACCAGTGAAAACTTTGCTGTCGGAAACTGTTGTCCTCTCGGTACTTGCTGGAGAGGATTACAAAAAATCAAATGTTGATAATGTTGCAGGGGATACAAAAGTCAGAGAGGAAGAAGACGAAGAAGTAATTCAAATGAAGAGCCAGAAGCGCAAGAGGGAGAAGATTAAGAAGATTTGTAAGACTTTAATTTATTTATTAATATATATATATTCTGTAATAACGACAATAACAGAGCAAGTCTGGTAATAAATGCTTACCAACAAAATTATAAATATTGCCTGAACACATTCTTTGTCTAATTCATTAATTTTTCCGGATTATTTTTGCAGTTTTGAATTTTTTGGTTTTGATAAAAGAAATCAGGAACACCATTTTACCTATTTTTGTCCATACTGGAGCAGATTTTGAAATTTTGCCCAGGTTTTCAGGATTCTGGACCATTGCGATATGTCTACAACGAGTACAGAAGAATTTTTCAACTGCGACAGCTGCACTTGCTGAAGCAGAATATGATCACAGTCTCCGACAATATTAATGTCTTATAGGCACGATATCAAGAGATGGAGTATTTTCCAAAGCAGTTACACCGGCCACGCGTTTTACGTTTTGTGGAGTACAGAGGACGCTGCACTCCTGCAACTGTATTTAATACCATAATTTTCGTGATGTTAAATGAGCAGAACAACTATATAGCTGTTTTCATTGGTGACCTAAACAAGTGGACTCCGTTTGTTGCTCTGTTGTTCTACTTGGTCGTTTCCTCAAGATTAGACTGCCTCGAGAATTCACTGTGTTGAATGCAGAATTGTAAATTATCCTGAGGCACTGGAGCGGAGGACATACGCTGCGGTAGCTAAATTCCTGTTCCGGCTCCCTGAGTTTCCTTATCTGTTTTCTTTTACCCAGTAGATAAAGTAGTCCACAATATCACGACTCCGATCACCATCTACAATGACTGGGAACGGATGTGTCTTTCTGCTGGGTACCAAGGCACATGGTTATTAAAGGAAACGAACTAGTGGATATAGCAGCCAACAAGGCGGGTCGCGACTGTCCAATGTTTAGTTCGCAATCCCCCAGTGTGCTGTGACCTCACTGCTGAGATACAGTCAGGAGTAGGTTGGAAGAGGAGTTGCTGGAAGAGGCAGACAATAAACTGTGTCTCATAAAGTCCACAACTAGGCCATGGCGTGCATCTTTTCCAGTCACGTAGACGGGATGAGGTCCTTCTCATTCGTCTTCACATTGGACACAGCACTCTGACGTATGGCTTCTGGCTCCAATGAGAGCACCCTCCAGTGTGTGGTTATTGCAGTGCACAGATCACAGTGCACTATACATCAGTAGAGAGAGTTTTACATTCAGGAAAGAGATCAGCAGCTCATTTGCTGATCAGTTTGCCCCCTTTTTAACTGAAAATCAGGTGAATGTTATCAAAGTGGCTGACTCATCCAACTTTTTTAAGTGTTCGGCCAGATGGATTTTACTGTGTGCTTATTTTAACTTTCCTGTTGTACCACTTGCAGTCTCATTGCCACTTGCAGAAAATTTCAACGATTTTACTTTGTGTTGTGCGATGTGAGATAGTGTGACTTTGCGGGTGACCATGAGCGAGGTTGTGAGAGAGAGAGTGTAAATTACTAGGAATTACTTCACCTGTTTTCACACTTTTTTCGCCACTTTCAACATATATGTTCCTACCAGTTTTCCTAAGAGCTCTGGAAGCCTCTTCGCTGAGCGCCAGTAAACCGCAAACGCATACACACAATCGATGAGAACAACGGTGTCAATGGTAACCCAATTTTGATATTCTAGTACGTCAGTTTTTGTCAGTATGAAATCGAACTTAGTTCCGCAACAAAAACTAGTATTATAGTAAGTTGCTACATTACAGACATGCTATATATAGTAGGCCTCAACCTATAACACGACGAATCGCACGGACTGACCGTTTAAGATAACGTTTATTCGTTGCCATTCAGAATTTGCGTCTAACGATAGCGGAATATCACTGACGTGAAAGTCTCGTAGTGTGTAAGCTCACAGGACCAAATATTATTTACCCATTTGAAAGAGGACACTGATGACTTTGGAGCCCTCTTGATAGTGCAGAAATGGTACCAGTTGGCCACGTTTTCCTCCAAAAAAAAAAAAAAAATAAAATAAAATAAAATAAAAAAAAAAATTCAAATGTGTGTGAAATCTTATGTGACTTAACTGCCTAGGTCACCAGGCCCTAAGCTTACACACTACTTAACCTAAATTATCCTAAGGACAAACACACACACCCATGCCCGAGGGAGGACTCGAACCTCCGCCGAGATCAGCCGCAAAGTCTGTGACTGCAGCGCCTAAGACCGCTCGGCTAATCCCGCGCGGCAAGTTTTCCTCCAACCACGACGTGATGACGTGATGATAGAGTGGTTGGATGTGGCATGAACACAGCGTAATTTAAGATTCCAGGTTTGTCGATATAAGAATACGGATTGCAAAACTTGTCTACAAGGAATTATGTACAGCTCGCAACCAAGGACTACCACGTAAAAACATTGGTCGTAAAAAGGGCCGAACCGACGTGGAGTAGAGAAACGTATCACCTACTGTCAATGACAATCGGTTTCGAAGCAGCCAGGAATTGTTTGGGATTCATGTTGGGCGGTCTGGGTGGGCGAATCATTCGCTCAAATTGTCCAACATGATCTTCAAACCAATCACGAACAACTGTGGTCCAATGATAAGGTGATTTGTCATGCATAAAGTTTTCATCGTTGTTCGGAAAAATGAAGACAATGAACAGCTGCAGATGGGCTTCAAGTAGCCGAGCAAAAGCATTTCCAGTCAATGATCGGTTCAATCCATGTAAACATAGTCGACACCATTATAGAACCACTACAGCCTGCACAATGCCTTGTTGACAACTTGTGTCCATGCGCCTCACTCGGACCATACCATCAGCTCTTACCGACTCAAATCGTGACTCATCTGACAAGGCCACGATTTTCTAGTCGTCTAGAGTCCAACCGATGTGGTATCGAGCCCAGGAGAGCCGCTGCAGACGATGTCGTGCTGTCAGCAAAGTCACCCCCTTCAGCCGTCTGCTGCCACAGCTCATTAACACCAAATTTCGCTGCTCTCTCCTAATGGATATACGTTCGTCGTACATCCCACAACGATTTCTGCGGTTGTTTCAAGCAATGTTGTTTGTCAGTTAGCACTGACAACTCTATCCAAACACTGCTGCTCTCAGTCGTTCAGTGATGGCCACTGCGTTTTCCGTAATGATAGGCAATGGCTGAAATTTGGTAATCTTGACACACTCTTGACACTGTGGATCTCGGAATACTGAATTTTAGCAAGGAGATCTTTGAGATTATCTCGCCGCCTGAACTTCATGGCCTTAGATATTTGCCTTGAAGTTACTGTTCTTTAGCACCACTCAGAAGACACGTGTGACTTACGGAATGTCACGGATAGGAACAGTCATTTGGACTACCCTGATTCACATCAGAACGGGCTACGGACGATGTGCAGACACTCTCCACAAGTGGAGCAAATCTTCATCGCCATCGTCTGACATTGGTGCAGAACGACCTACAGTTGCTCACATTATGGCAAAATGTCCCGCACTTACTTACAAGGGTCGTTTTGAAGACTTATTGGCTGCGGTGATTGGTGTGCTACAATACATAAAAAGATCTTGATATCCATATATAGCTATTTTCATTTCGATTATTTTATGCTGAAAAGCTAGGTTTAAAAGCTGAAGTGTAGTGGTTTTGTAGCTCTCGTATGTGACTTCCCAACAGGTAAATAAATAAATGACTGCTTATCGATGTGTGCTACATTTCAGTAAAACTATAACATTCATACGTCTCGTATTGTTTGTGAAAGTTTTAATTATTTTTCATCTAACGTGGAAATGGGGTCTGTAGATGGCACAGAAATATAATTAGTTAATTTTGCAAAGAATTTTATACCGAGGAAACTAAACTATCCTTAGTACAACAGAGCAACTAAAGACACTGGACAACTGGAACACTGACAAGTAAATGATGTTTGATGATGCCCTTGTCCAAAGATAACGGTAACATTTAATTGTTATTTTGTCTTTGACAGACCATCGTGACTGTTGTTCAGTTAAAGACTGTTGAGTGGGACCGCAAACGGTCACACATACCTTTTAGAAAACTGCATTTTACTGCCATAATCGAATTTGGATCATTACCTCCATCTTCAAATAACTACACTTGTTATACTAAACAATTAGTATCGTTGGCAACATGTCGTCTGCATCTCCACTACATAAGGATATCGGTGTTGTTAGCAACTATTTATGTACTACCCTAATGACTAATACCAATGCAAGAACATTAGCATATTCTTGTGTATGTATGGCACCCGTGGAGCATGTAAAATGGTGCTAACTTCATATCGTACAGGAGCAGGTGAGATGTTGCTGACAGTACTGATTGTGGAACAGAACAAATAAAGGTAGCCAACTGATAATGGTAGTAATAGGCTGAATTCGGTTACGTAAATATAAGACAACTTTTTAAAAATATTATTGCCGGTTGCGGCCTCCCTCGACCGTCTGTCAGCTTCTCATGCACTACTTAACTGAGTAAACAGTGACTTTATTTCAATAATACGTTTCCTATACACTAATGCAGACTACTACTATTGCCTATATGATATAGTGTCTGCCTGCATGATAACCACGGTGCTGGTATCTGACGTCGTGTCTACGTGAACGCCAGAGCTATCATCTCAGCATCAGATGTCATGAAGCAGAATACATTTTGTCACTGGATATGCACTGTTTAGCGTCAAATAGTCAGATTATTCCCAGATAGTGGAATATGTGTCGTGAACATGCGTTACACAACGATACTGACACGGAACCCGCAGCTGGCACTCAGTTGCTATTTCGTCTCGGAAATGCGGTACTAACTCCGAACGCCGCAACATCAACAGGACCATGCAGAGGTAGGAACGATTCTTTTTACATACCTGAAAACCAATCATTTCATCTCAAATCGCTACCATTTATTGACCATAATAGTTCACGCTGTAACTATCTGACAATAACGATGCTGCTTCTGTATTCCTGTTTCACGTAAGATATTACTGGACTGTTTTCTTCATTTTACGACAGCCTCGGTAACCCCACACTTTCGTATGTAGTTCGATGGGCTCAGTGTATAGATGTATCTGCAAAGATTCAAAACTGTAGACTGAGCTTTGTGGCTGCTCAAGTCACGTGCAAGAAAAATAAAAGTTGTAATTTAACCACAGATACTCAAAGGAGATAGGAAGCTAGGGATATTTGCTGATGGACATACTTGTGATTGGCACATAATATTAATTCCCACTAAAGAACAAATTTCATTATTACGGAATTACAAAATTCGAATAACAACATAAAATTTAATTCGGAACTTTGTCCTCTTAAGAGAATATCAACTGACTTTAACCGTCTGCCATGAATTAATATAACAAACAATATTTGAAAAATAATAATTAGATCTGATTGCAAAACGACCACAGACAGTCAGCACCATAAGCCCGCTGTTCAGTTCATTGCTTACGTAACCAGAATTTACACAACACTAATGATCCACATTGTGTTACTTATAAAAAGATCTCGTCCGTCCCGGCGAACAGGCAGAATACTTTACTAAAGGATGGCAGCACGGCTTATACACGGTGGTACTCGGCACAAACGAGTAGAAAGCACCGCCAAGCAATTTAGAAGATGATCAGACTGCAAACCAGGACAGAAAACACGCCGAACACACGCACGATCTCAGCCTGCCCGCCAAGGCGACAAACCCCATCTGCCCCACATACCAGACCATTACTGCAACAGCAAATAATTCACGCGGCAAGCAAATCCGACTCGTGATTCAGCTTTTCAAGACTATGCCAGGCTTACTAACTACACATCTACCTGTAACATAACTGACAACCAAACTGAGACATTTACCGAATAAAAGAACAATTAAAATTACAGTGACTTACAAAGCTCTGCCCTTCATATTAAAAGAAAGTCTAAAACCAAAACTGGGCGGAGACCACATTAATTAAAATAATCCATCAAATTAACACTGCAAGGAATCTTTAAAACAAGCAGTAAACAACACTTGGAAGCCTTAGACTTCGTAAGTTCAGTGTGACACTCTCTTATTCAGAACCATCCTTAGCTGATCTCCGGCAGATACAACATGCCACCATAAGTTTCACAAATCTTCACAGGTTAACAGCAGCATATGAATCCTACGTAACTTAATGTTTCCAGTTACGCGATGAGAAGATGTCCAGCCTGAGATGACGGACCCGCCACCGTTTCGCATGCAAACGCGCCGACTAATCAGCACCGTCCACCCGGCGTGCGGTGAAACAGCGAGGACGGCGAGGCCCAGGCGCAGCGGATAGAGACGAGGGCCTGCCTTCAAAACATGTTGGCTCGTTGAACGCCGACCAGCGAGAGAGCTCGGCCACACGCCAAGCCGGAAAACCAAAGGCGGAACAGTCAGAGATATAAGACCACACGAGTGCCGATATCAGCGAAGCAAGTGGAGCTTAACTAGAGCCAGTCGCCAAGGCTCATAGACCTTATTACAGCTATTATTTACTGTTATAATTTCATCACTGTGTTAAGCTGCAGTTATAGGACTACGATAGAATGTTTATGTATGTGGAGAATTGTAATACCTCCATCTATCTCGCATTAAATAATAAGCACCGTATATTGGTCCGTAGGCCGTTTAAGCAGATAAACCGCACTCATATTTCAAAAGGCAGTCAAAATTAATCCTACGAAGGCTAGCACATCGTCCTTAACCACCATACACCTAAACTGGTGTGATTATCAATTTCTTCATTTGATAAGTTTCTCTGTTCAGTTCTGCATATCTTCCCCACCTTGGAAGTCGCTGAAGTGCTCGTTCGGTTGTTTCCGTGTTTTACTTCCTCCGTTAACCAGGACAGAAGACTAAATTGGGCACAATAAGCGACTAGTAGCATCTTTTCTCCACGCATTCGGGAACAAACTGGCCTACAGTCAAACACAAGGTACACATAAGACCATTGCAATGTTTCCATAACACAAGGCTCCGTAAACTATCCTCCAATTGCCAATCGACCAATGACAATAAATTTTGAAACGCGCTAAACGCGTTACGCTTTAGTTTTTTGTGGTGTGTGCTTTCTTGACAGATCTACTGAAATGAAAACTCGCTTCTGTTCCCTGTCAACTGAATGTCAGCATCCATCATCTGAATCTGAGCTTCGGCACAAATCGGGTACAGTTTACTTCTATTTAAGTTTTAGATAATAGCCTTCGCATATTTAATTTTTGAGATCTTTTCAGCGGTGATAAAATTCAGTGCTACACTGAAGTTTCCAAAGTCCCAAAATATATATGTAATTGCGTTCCAGAGCCCGCGAGACTCCTGGGAAATCTCGCCAAAAAAAATCATCGTAGCTGTTGATCCCTAAAATCATTCCGCATTTTGCATATATTCAGTTTTCTCCGTTGACTCATTCAGAAGGTAATATGTATCTAATGCATATACATTTGGCCTAATCGTTCGACGAATACTATCCAATTGCTCACTCTGCATTTACTGATCCGTCTAGAATACGAGTATACGGTAACAGGCGGAAAAATTATCCTATCGGAGCAAAGAAATGTCGAATATGTTTCTGATTATTTAAGAGGCTCTGAGTGAGAAATGGGGTACTAGCTGGTTTTTCTACCTTCCTCAACGCATTTAAAAAATTTTCCAAAAAATTTTGGAATGAAAACATACTCGTATTAGTGCTTTTAATGAACATGCAAATTACCTCAAACTTCGAACTTCGACAAGATTCCCTAACTGTATCTCACACTGACCGCGCGGTGTAGCCGCGTGGTCTACGCCTGAGGCGCCTTGCCACGGTTCACGCGGCCCCTCCCCCACGTCGGAGGCTCGAGTCCTCCCTCGGACATGGTGTGTGTGTTGTCTTTAGCGTAAGTTAGTTTCAGTTAGATTAAGGAGTGTGCTAGCATAGTGACCGACGACGTCAGCAGCTTGGCCCCATAGGAACTTACCACCACTCACACTCGCCAGTCCATCACTGTAAGTCGTTCGTACTCATTCACTCCTAGTTTCCTTTTCTCACTCACTCACTCAGTCTAACTCATTGTCGTTATCTCTTTGTGTCTCTCTGTCACTGTCTCCTGTGTCACACCCAAAGACCCCTTCGTTCCATCCCACCACAACAATGTCATTCCACTGTCTGCTTCTTGCTCTCTCTTACTGCTAATATCTTATTCATTCCTTCCTACTGCTGCTGTCTCTTCCCACCGACTCTTTCACTGTCTCCCTCGTTGTCGTTGTCATAAACTATTTCACTCAATATCGCTGGCTATTATGCACCTCCAATTTCCCTTTCTCTGTATCCCCCGTTCCCCTCCTTGGCATTGTCTCCCTCAATCTTTTCCTAGCACTGTTCTGTCACTGTAAACTACGTTCCACTGTCTTTCTCTCACTCTGCCATTATCATCTTCACTGTTTCCAGTATTTATTACTTTTCCACCACTTTTTCCATTGCCACTGTCTTCTTCTCTTAGAGCATGAAAATGTGTGAATATCTTTCCATACCAAAATTTTTGTGAAAAATTTTAAAGGTTCTCAGGAAGGTAGAATGCGGCAGCTGGTACCTCACTTTTAAGTCAACAGGATTTTAAATAAACAGAAACATATTCTCATTTTTTGTGCTCCGACAGGAGTATTTTTCTTCTGGTTTTCTTCTTTTCCTTGCTGCAGCAGATCCTGTCACTCATAGGAGAAGAAATGTAATGGTCAGTAACATGTAGATAGTTTACGTATGTGAAAGCGAAATAATGCAAAACTAATTTTACACCTCAGACCGGATTTTACGAGAAAAAAAATTGTATGTGCTTCAGTACTACAACGTGGGGTTCCCAGATGATAAAACAGACCATTTACAGCATACTACTCCGTGCTACGTCACTTTGTAAACTGCCTTTTCCCGTGTCACCCTATTTTACGCTCGTAGCTTACGTGCGCAGGTAAGGTAACTTTGAACCTCTGCATCTCAGAATTTATTGAAGACACGAAGAAAATTTTCAAGGTTGTACGAGATAGGCATCTTAGGAATACATCATAAAAATTACAGCCATTTTCTGTGCTGGAGTTTGGTCCGCTGGTCACGAGAATTTACGAAGAAAATTTTTTTGCGGTTTCCCGGAGAACCACAGATGTACTAGCGGTGCCTCAATAAGTCCTATGAAACACACCTTAGACCACTTCAAATGCAAAAAGAACCAACCGATTTTTCTCCTTTTATCTAAACAGGAGAAAGTGCGTAATATTCATACTTTGACCCCACACTGCACGACAGTGGCACCGAGACGATCCATCTGTTGGGTGCACTAATGGTCCCTAGCCCGAGGGCTAGGGACCATTGCTGTCTCATGCGTGCCGACACTATAACGAATTATTTAACCTATTGTTCTTATGATATACTGCAACATAACTTTGTATCTCCATGCAGCTGGAATGAGGTCTTATTTATAACTGTTAACGGAAACCACAGACTAATTTTTCAACCAAATGTGAATATCCATGATATACTGTGGACTGCAAACAACAGGTATTCTAGGGCAGCAATAAATAATTTCATTTAATGTAAAACTTTGAGAATTATTTCTTGGCGTTATGAAATCCTGAAGTGCAAGCAGAAGGGAGGAGGATGCTATAGTATACCTTAGGTTGCTCCAGCACGCCAGTGGGCGCCGGCTTGCGGACATCGCATAACAACTCAGGACACCAAGCGACAGAAACTCTGGAACACAGAAAAAGACTGTGACACATTTCGAATAAGAGATCTCACACAAACAACGAGATGTTAGACAACTGCAAGCGTATCTCTGGACTGGAACCATTTCACGAATACTGAATTATTAGTTACTTCGTACTAGTTAAGCCGTCTTAAGTGCTGCTTGTTTTTATATAATTATATTTTTCATAAGAAAGTGAAATAAATGATAATGAATTTCCTACCATAACTCTGCTAAGATAATGACGTACCTATTCCAAATCGGTAGCTACAGTTTGCAGGGGAATAACCATCTGATCATTAACCTTATTCGCTGTGTAGTTTTATTACCACTGATTGTTTTTGAAAAACTGATTTGAATGAAACGAATTTCTAAACTTAATTAAATTCAAAACTTTTTGAAAAACATTAGTTTTAGAGCTATAGTCCTAAAAAAACTCTCTAAGGCGCGGAAATAAAAATTCTGCAATTGCAGTAATTAGTAAGAATGTTGTGGAATACTGAATTTGGAACTAAAATACTTGAAACGGCTAGAGTGAATGAAAATTTGTACATCATTAGGAACTTTCAGCATCGGAAAGTGAAATCATAATGTTAAGAAGTCCCATCACGAAACGTTAGCCGTTTTTGTAAGGGGCAGCCAAACGAAAATGATTTATTTGTACAATGTCTTCTTCTTTAGCCATGTATGCCTGTTGCGTGAATCCTCGTAAAGCTGCGAGCACTTACGGGCACAGACACTGTGGCTCATGGAGGCTTGGGTCGGTTCTGGGACCGGGCACGGATGGGCGAGACTGTTATGGCGACCGCACGCGATAAGCCTGAATCCGGTTTCGAGTCCCGGTCGGGCATAAATTTTCTTGTGTCACCAATATATATTCTTTCAATATCTAATGCAGCTCATGTCAAAATATTGGCAATTGCTACTAATATTTCTAAATGAAAACGAGACAGATGGAAAATGAGTAAGTAAACATTTTACTGTTTCAACGGTAACCGCCATACTGTTAATACACTAATCCCATTGCGAGGCCAGGCAGTCTATGACTTCAGGGAAAAAATATGTCTGGCTGCCTGCGGAACCATGTTTGCACAAAGGCGTACATCTCTTTCAGGTTTCCAGAAGTATGGAAACCGCATGGGGAGAAATCGGGGTTCTGTGGAAGGCTTCACGGAGAAACTTCTTCAGTGTGGTCGAAACGAACTAAACAACATGTTGGACCACCCACAGTAGAATAAATGTATTAACTCTTACAGTGAGTAGTTTTGAAATAATAAAAGGCTTACGTTTTTTTCATCTTTCCTGTTTTCATTTTATTGCCACTTGTACATCTCACACGTGGAAGTGAGCCAAAACCAATTCAGACTCCTGATTATGTACAAGAGGAATTTTCCTACCAACAAGGGAAACAAAAGGGAAGCCCTTGACGGTCCAGTAATACAAATTCCGTTTTTTTTTTTTGCTCCTCTCTAAAATATTAATTTCAGATATAAGCAGAGGATGACGAATTTTTAAACTGTTAATCAAAATATCCACGGGTGTACTGCCGATCTACAGTGTCCAGTATGAACGCATGAGGATTCTGGTACAGACGTCGAGATACTGGGACAGCGTTGTTAGAGAGGCCATCGAAATTCGCACCAATTATGACCTCATAAACCGTGACTGTGGCTATAATATTAGCAAGGCTTGGGAACCAGCGATTGGGTTAATCAAGAGTATATCAAGCAAACGTATAGTTGTGACGACCACGGCGGACAGAGCCATCACACCGACGTCATCTCAGACGCCGTCGCAATCTGTTCCACCGCGTGACCGTGGCGCGGGGCGCGGACGGCGGAGGGAGTGCACCGCGGGCGGAGGGTATTTAAATCGGCAGCCGTCGCGACCGAAGCCAGTTCCCCCTGAGCAGCCATAGCGTACGGATCTCCGTACCGGCACGCTCACAGGTGCTCAGTCCGTCAGTTCACCTGATGATGGCGACATGTATGATCGCCGAAATATTGTGCCCGTGGGACACTGTAGACTGGCAGTACTCCCGTGGATATTTTGATTATCAAATACGCCGGGAGAAACTCAAGAATCACATCATACACTTTTAAACTGTTGTTGCGTAATGGGAGAGGGCGATAAGTAGGAAAAAATTATTAATAACTTCTGGAAGAAGTATTGCATGTTTCATTTAAGAACGTCGCAACTGCAGCATCTGGGAAATCGATGTAAATGATATTGATTCTCGTGACCGTGGTTTACCGTTAAGAGACACGATACCCACAACCAATCTCAGTCACACAATAAGAAAAAAACCACAAAAACTGAACTTTCTAGCACTCAGTCTTTGCACTGTATTCGTTCTACACTGCCGTGACTATAGTTGCTGCTCGCTCAGGCTAGTGCAGTTGTTATTGATATTTCCTTAAATATTGTTACAAAGTAATTACTACGACTCGCATTGCTTATAATATTATTCAAACAAAATAATATGTTTTTAATTCAATGAACAATGTTTTCAATTCTTGATTCTTTCATCATGACCTCCGCCATAGGCTTGTGTTTCGTTTCTAAGTACCTACCCATATTTTTCTTGGTCCTCCTACGGAACATGTACCTAGAGGTCTGAAATATGAGGTTTGTTTAGCTAGTGTCGAATACGGCATTGTTTGTAGATGCTCTAGTTTGCTCCGTCGATTAAACTTGATCTTCTCATTTATAGCACATTCCTGAAGCTCTGCTCTTATGTTTTCAGTTCTTTGACTGCTTAGTTTCGAGCAGCCTTTCTATCCTCTCAGAAAGCTCATTTTAGTCACTTGGACATTAGTTTCTTGCGTTTTAGTAACTGCACCACTTCTAAACATCATGGTAGAGAGGGCCATTAAGTCGTAAAAGTTGATTTTCATGTCTTTATAACTTTGTTCCTTAATATTCTATCGACTGTTTACATTTCATTAGATATTTCAGCTGCCTCTTTTCAATGTTCAGTTCATTCTGGAAGTTCATAATATTTCCGAGCTAGCTGATGTGACTAACTTGTTCCATTGTTTTCTTATTGTGCTCTTAGTATTCTGTTTCAAAGTCATCACTTCCGTATATGGAGAGGATATATTTTATATTATATTCTTAAGAAGGCTGGCTAAATCTATAGATGGACCTTATTAGCGAAGTTTCGCTGTGTTGTACGATTATATTGTCGTCTGCAAAATCATTATATTTAAACATATTTTGTATGATAATCTCAAGCCTGAATCAGTTTGCTGTTTATATGTGTCAACTGTATTATCGTAAAGGTACATATTAAAAAGCGTGAGTGAGAAGTACACTTTTCTCGGAGCCTAGATTTGTAGGCAAGTCTTCTGAAATAGCAAGGTTAGTTTTTCTTTTTATTTTTACATACAGGCTTTACATCACCTTTGTTATTTCCTGAGGATATCCTTTCTTGTATGGTATATTCCGTACGATTTTCCCATCTAAATGATCGAAAACTTTCCGTGCGTCTATAAACGCGAGGTGTGTTACCATTTAAGTCTGAAAATACTGTGGTTTAATTTTGCAGTGTAAATTAAAATGAAAATGTTCTCATTTTGTCTGCAATAATCTAGCGCAGTGCGCAGTTTTTTTAATTGCTGCATGAAGATGAGGCAAGTATTTGCTCTTTGAGTCATCTTCTGGTGTTCTTTCGTTTTATTAGCGTGGTCTGGAGAGGTGCAACGTTAGTAAACGCAGGCAGAGGCGAATTTTAGGGCCGCAGATATGAGTCATACTGGTGAGTTAATTTTCCCGGGAGATTTTTTATTTAGGTTCCTTATTGCGGTGGCTTCCCCGAGTCAAATTATATGAAATTTAGTTTCAGGATCTGTGGACACTGAATAACTCAAGCGTTATTTCAATGTTGGAACTGTCACAAGCTGCCCTATTATAAGACAGAACTTATATTACGTGCCAGTGAGGAAGCAAGTATATTGGTCTGTAATCCGAATGAACAGTTTTCAAAAACTGTGTAAGGCACCAATGGCACACTGAACTATCGAGATTTGGAAAAATAGACAGTTATTGAGCACAGCGCCTCTAATAATGATAGAATTGAGTTTGATGAAGAATAAATCGTGTATTACTCATCAACCGACCGGAAATCTGTCATCACGTAGAAAGTAAAGATTAAAGTGAACCGCCGTTATTTCATCCATGGAATGGTGATTTAAACAATGAAAATTACACCAGTAACTTACGTTTAATGGTTGACCCAACGCATTTAGAGAATTTATTCCAATTTTCAAGTACATTTGTGCATTTTTCACACGAATATGTTTGATGATGAAACTTCCTGGCAGATTAAAACTCTGTGCCGGACCGAGATTCGAACTCGGGACCTTTCCCTTTTGGGGGCAAGTACACTACCACTCAAGCTGTGAGGACAAGTCATCATTCGTGCTTGGATATCTCAGTTGAAAAGGACAAAACGGTTTTATGGCATTTTCTCCAGGATGGACATGCGAATTGCAACAGCATAAGAAACATAGGCAAGACTTCGATAATTATCTGCGGCGGACATTTACCGACCTGCCATCCAGATGGGGTGTGACGGGTGAGAGATGAGATAGACGAAGTAAGCAGAGACAGATCAGACATCGATCACACTTAACGGAACCTCAGTTAATTTTCGAGAAGACGACCGAGTCTTACACCAACGTCTGGAGAACGGGTCGCTAGATGGCTCTATTGCTCTATCGACCGTCGGGTGGTGATCAGGTGTCGCCCCCGACTTTGATTTCATTTAATTGCTAGAGGAGTATTTGTACTGTCAGCGATGTCATCCTGTCATTTTCATATCGATATTTTCAATTTTATTCATTTCCTTTACATAATTATTTTCTACTAGCCACTATTTGCTAAAATTTGGACATTCTAGAAAAAAAAAAGAAGTTGGTAGAGCACTTGCCCGAAAAAGGCAAAGATCCCGAGTTCAAAATTATACTAAAAAAAATAAGAAAAAAGTTGGTAGAGCTTTGCCCGAAAAAGGCAAAGATCCCGAGTTCAAAATTATTTTTAAAAAATAAGAAAAATGTTGGTAGAGCTTTTGCCCGCAAAAGGCAAACGTCGCGAGTTCGAGTCTCGGTCCGGCACATAGTTTTAATCTGCCAGGAAGTTTCACATCAGCGCACACTGCGCTGATAAATGAAATTTCATTATGTTTGATGATGTTTGCATGTATGGTTTCCTCCCTATTTTACGTCTTTTTGCGGTTAGACTCCACTCGAAAAAAAGAGCAAACTGAATCTTTCAGTTCTTTTAATGTTGGAAATAGTATTCTTGTCTGTCTACCTAGAGGTATTGTGCCTTCTCCGATATAAAGAATATGATGTACACGCAAATCGTCACTTACTCTAATTGTTAATAAAACGTGCTAAGAACATAAAACGCCACTATGGTTTACAAAGAGATTGTACACAGTCTGTGTTACAGTGTTTTGGGCTTATATATAAGGCTGTCAATCATAAAACGTATTTTTACCGTTATTGACTTACAAAATTATCGAGTATATTTTTTCTAATGAGGAATGTACATACTTACGAATATGATTACAATTATCATATGTGGGAGAAAAATTTGAAGAAATCAACTGATTCATTATTTATTTTGTGGTGTGGTGTGCAATAGTTGCAAGCTACTCCATTAAATCAATTGATGTGGTTTCTTAAATTGGTGGGGTGCCTTAAGATCTATTTCTATTTTTTCAAATGTTTTTATGAGTTTTGCTATTGATGGTTTTGTAAATTGGTTATGTGTGTAACAGTTAGTGTGTTAAGTGTACCTAATTTGAAAATTTTGTCCTAAGTAGCGGATTGAGCAATTTTTACATGTCATTTTATACGTTCCTGAGTCCGAGAATCTATCTTTTTTATTGTGAAAGTTACGGACAAGTTTCTGTTGAAGTGTGTTGCTTGTGGGAAAGCTACTTTCACCTCATGTGACCTAAATAGGTTTATTATTTTTTGAGAGCTGTTACTTACGTAAAGTATGCTAGACATTCATTTGATTACATTATTGTTGTCTTCTAAAGAACCATGGATTTCTTTCTTTTTTGTTATTTGTCTCTGCTTAACTGTCTAACATTGACAAAGAAAGTCGTTCACCACTGCAGTTTTCTTAGTGATGTCTAAGTCTTTCTCCCTGTCCTCTTGCCATGTAGTGGTCACTGTAAGATAGGCAGTCTAATCTCAAGGCTCTTATTTACTAAAAAAAGCCGCCTAGACAACTGTTATGATTCCACACTGTATCTGTTCTAGCATAACCTCAAGCGCCGGAACGAAGACGAAGAAAGCAAGACCAGAAAGGCAGTGAAAGGACGTCGGCCAGTGGAGCATTGGTTACAACCGAGTCACGACAGGAGCGACACCTGACAGAAGTGTATACAAGCGCCCCTCCCTCCAGCCTCAGCCTGACATTAGTGGAACGTATTCGTGGAGCATGTTACAAGAGCAGCTAGTTGTAATCCTTAACAGTTGCCAGTCTGGGCATGTCTATAGCTACGCAAAAAAAAATGGTTCAAATGGTTCTGAGCACTATGGGACTTAACGTCTATGGCCATCAGTCCCCTAGAACTTAGAACTACTTAAACCTAACTAACCTAAGGACATCACACACACCCATGCCCGAGGCAGGATTCGAACCTGCGGCCGTAGTGGTCACGCGGTTCCAGACTGAAGCGCCTAGAACCGCACGGCCACACCGGCCGGCTATAGCTACGCACATAGCTGTTTGCATGTCACCCATCGTTTGTGGCTACTACTTGTAAATCTCAAAATTAAGCATTGTCAGTCTGCTTTATACAGATATAACTACTAATGTTATTTGCTTGAATTATGGTATAGCATTACAAGAACGCTGCATTCCTTAGGCACACTATACGAGACGAGTGGGCGAGACCCAAGACTATCCGACCACGAAATCTGCGAGAGGTCATCCCACGCTTCCTCGGTTAACAAAATACTCCTACTCATTTCTATATCTTGGCTTTTCTTTTCCCTACTAACCACCTTGCGTTTCCAACCTCTTGGATCGGGATCTGTTGCCCGTCTTTGCTATCCTACTTAGTTTCCAAGACAGTATCCCAAAATAGTATTAATAAGCCAATTCCTGCATTGTAGAAAAATTACATATCAGCATCACCATCAATATCAGACGTCATTAGAAGGCATTCGTTTTTATATTTTAAATTCTCAAAAGGCGACATCAATTCTACTTACACTCCACGTGTAACGTAACATGACATTAATTTTTTAGAAACGTTTTTATCTATTTGTGTTGTATTTGATCGTCCCTGGAGGTTATTAATATGGATATGAATACAGTTTAAATAGCAATTTTCCTATTAAATTTTTTTAATACATCTCTAATAGAAGTTCCTATTTTGTACTTACTGTCAGGTAGTATATAGATCACATCTGTCGTACCTGCTCTGAATAGGTCAGCTACTTGAACGTGTTTTTCATCAGTATGAGCTTTCTTTCCCTCCATGAACCATGGACCTTGCCGTTGGTGGGGAGGCTTGCGTGCCTCAGCGATACAGATAGCCGTACCGTAGGTGCAACCACAACGGAGGGGTATCTGTTGAGAGGCCAGACAAACGTGTAGTTCCTGAAGAGGAGCAGCAGGCTTTTCCGTAGTTGCAGGGGGAACAGTCTGGATGATTGACTGATCTGGCCTTGTAACACTAACCAAAACGGCCTTACTGTGCTGGTACTGCGAACGGTTGAAAGCAAGGGAAAACTACAGCCGTAATTTTTCCCGAAGGCATGCAGCTCTACTGTATGGTTAATGATGATGGCGTCCTCTTGGGTAAAATATTCCGGAGGTAAAATAGTCCCCCATTCGGATCTCCGGGCGGGGACTACTCAAGAGGACGTCGTTATCAGGAGAAAGAAAACTGACGTTCTACGGACCGGAGCGTGGAATGTCAGATCCCTTAATCGGCAGGTAGGTTAGAAAATTTAAAAAGGGAAATGGATAGGTTAAAGGTAGATATAATGGGAATTAGTGAAGTTCGGTGGCAGGAGGAACAAGACTTTTGGTCAGGCGAATATAGGGTTATAAATACAAAATCAAATAGGGGTAATGCAGGAGTAGGTTTAATAATGAATAAAAAAATAGGAATGCGGTTAAGCTACTACAAACAGCATAGTGAACGCATTATTGTGGCCAAGATAGACACGAAGCCCACGCCTACTACAGTAGTACAAGTTTATATGCCAACTAGCTCTGCAGATGAAGAAGAAGTTGAACAAATGTATGACGAAATAAAAGAAACTATTCAGATAGTGAAGGGAGACGAAAATTTAATAGTCATGGGTGACTGGAATTCGGTAGTAGGAAAAGGGAGAGAAGGAAACGTAGTAGGTGAATATGGATTGGGGATAAGGAATGAAAGAGGAAGCCGCCTGGTAGAATTTTGCACAGAGCACAACTTAATCATAGCTAACACTTGGTTCAAGAATCATGAAAGAAGGTTGTATACATGGAAGAACCCTGGAGATACTAAACAGTTTCAGATAGATTATATAATGGTAAAACAAAGATTTAGGAACCAGGTTTTAAATTGTAAGTCATTTCCAGGGTCAGATTGGTTATGAACTGTAGATTAAAACTGAAGAAACTGCAAAAAGGTGGGAATTTAAGGAGATGGGACCTGGATAAACTGGAAGAACCAGAGGTTGTACAGAGTTTCAGGGAGAGCGTAAGGGAACAAATGGCAGGAATGGGGGAAAGAAATACAGTAGAAGAAGAATGGGTAGCTTTGAGGGATGAAGTAGTGAAGGCAGCAGAGGATCAAGTAGGTAAAAAGACTAGGGCTAGTAGAAATTCTTGGGTAACAGAAGAAATATTGAATTTAAGTCATGAAAGGAGGAAATATAAAAATGCAGTAAATGAAGCAGCAAAAAGGAATACAAACGTCTCAAAAATGAGATCGACAGGAAGTGCAAAATGGGTAAGCAGGGATGGCTAGAGGATAAATGTAAGAATGTAGAGGGTTATCACCAATTTAGTATTGGAGGACAGTGTGGAGGGCAAAAATCGTAGATGGAGACCAAGAGATAAATACACTAAACAGATTCAGAAGGATGTAGGTTGCAGTAGGTACTGGGAGATGAAGAAGCTTGCACAGGATAGAGTAGCGTGGAGAGCTGCATCAAACCAGTCTCAAGACTGAAGACCAAAACAACAAAACAGAGAAAGCTTTTGACAATGTTCACTGGAATACTCTCTTTCAAATTCTGAAGGTGGCAGGGGTAAAATACAGGGAGCGAAAGGCTATTTACAATTTGTATAGAAACCAAATGGCAGTTATAAGAGTTGAGGGACATGAAAGGGAAGCAGTGGTTGGGAAGGGAGTGAGACAGGGTTGTAGCCTCTCCCCGATGTTATTCAATCTGTATATTGAGCAAGCAGTGAAGGAAACAAAAGAAAAATTCGAGTAGGTATTAAAATCCATGGAGAAGTAATAAAAACTTTGGGGTTCGCCGATGACATTGTAATTCTGTCAGAGACAGCAAAGGACTTAGAAGAGCAGTTGAACGAAATGGATAGTGTCTTGAAAGTAGGATATAAGATAAACATCAACAAAAGCAAAACGAGGATAATGGAATGTAGTCGAATTAAGTCGGGTGATGCTGAGGGAATTAGATTAGGAAATGAGACACTTAAAGTAGTAAAGGAGTTTTGCTATTTGGGGAGCAAAATAACTGATGATCGTCGAAGTAGGGAGGATATAAAATGTAGACAGGCAATGGCAAGGAAAGCGTTTCTGAAGAAGAGAAATTTGTTAACATCGAGTATAGATTTAAGTGTCAGGAAGTCGTTTCTGAAAGTATTTGTATGGAGTGTAGCCATGTATGGAAGTGAAATATGGACGATAAATAGTTTAGACAAGAAGAGAATAGAAGCTTTCGAAATGTGGTGCTACAGAAGAATGCTGAAGATTAGATGGTTAGATCACATAACTAATGAGGAGGTGTTGAATAGGATTGGGGAGAAGAGAAGTTTGTGGCACAACTTGACCAGAAGAAGGGATCGGTTGGTAGTACATGTTCTGAGGCATCAAGGGATCACCAATTTAGTACTGGAGGGCAACGTGGAGGGTAAAAATCGTAGAGGGAGACCAAGAGATAAATACACCAAGCAGATTCAGAAGGATGTAGGTTGCAGTAGGTACTGGGGCATGAAGAAGCTTGCACAGGATAGAGTAGCATGGAGAGCTGCATCAAACCTGTCCCAGGACTGAAGACTACAACAACAACGAGCTTTCTTTATTGCTGACGTATTAACAAAGTGTTCTTTAGTATCTGTGTATAGATGCAGCTTCTTTTGGTCTCTTAGGGCATCTTACATCGGTTGCTAATAATCTTCCCCGCATGTTTGACATTTTGATTTTAGGTTTTTTTCTGTACAGCTGCTTGTGAAATGTTGCTCTCCGCATTTGAAACATTTTGGTGGTTTTGCACAATTGTTGGAAGAGCGATCAAAGCTATAAAATTTAGCAGGTTGTACTGATTGTGGAGCAGGAAGTTTCCAGGTTTCTACTAAATGCATTTTTTAATATATTTTCAGATGATTTATTAGAAGATAATCTATTGCGTGTTGATCAAGAGTGATCACCGGCATTTTTGAGATTTCGTTTCCTGATTTCATTTTTACTACTCTGACAAAATAGAGATCTAGTTCTTTGAGGGCGTCTTCGAATTCATTGACTGTGCCGTCAAAGTCAACCTTTGTTAGGACTACGCTCAGACTTGGGGCAAAATTTCCTGGACTTTGTTGCTGCTGTTGTCTGTAATTATTGTGAGGTCTTATTGTTTGAACTTTCATTTCTGGTCAGTAATTTTCCTTCAGGTTTTTGACAGTTAGTTCTTCAATATTTGGGTTCCCACTGATAAGTATTACGGTATCATTTCGGATGAATTTCTTGTTTGTAATTTCTTGCGCTACGTTTAGTTGCTTTAGTTTAGTGTACAGTTTCTTTGTTGTTCCAACATTTTTTCTAAATTTGAAATACGAATTGAGTATTTACGATCAGTATGAGCTTTTGTATCTAATTCTTCATTTTCTGACTCAGTATCTGTTGAATGACTTCCTTTCATCAATTTCATCTGGGTAATGTAGCTCCGTGGCCAACGGCTTTGGAGCAGTGGTAACACCGGTTCCCGTCAGATCACCGAAGTTAAGCGCTGTTGGGCTGAGCTAGATCTTCGATGGGTCACCATCCGGTCTCTCCAAGTCTGTTTACAAGCGGGGTGCACTCAGTCCCTGTGAGGCTAACTGAGGAGCTACTAGACTGAGAAGTAGCGGCTCCGGTCTGGTAAACTCAACGGGCGGGTGAGCGGTGTGCTGACCACATGCCCCTCCTCTCCGCATCCAGTGACGCCTGTGGCTGAAGATGACACGGCGGCCGATCGGTACCGTTGGGTCTTCAAGGCCTAATTCGGGCGGAGTTTATTTGGTGTTTAATGTAGCCCTGTTAAGCATTGCCTTGAAGAATTATGCTGTACGTGTGTTGATTGTCGTCTTGGGTGACGTCTGTAAAATTTGGTTGAATCCCTCCATTTTGATCAGTACCTGGAACTGTTAGATCTTCCTGTCCAGTTTCAGTTAGCAGTTTTGTTGGAGTGTCACCGTAAGTTGTTTCGTTTTCGACCGGCTTATGTTTGCATTTTAGTTTTTGCGTGTCTGTTTTCTTTGTCATGTTAGGTTGAGGTGATGCGCTAGCCTACGTCTGTTTGTTTCTATTCGCGGGTTATTCTTTGCCCTGCTCTGCGCTTAAGCCTCTACAAACTCGAGTTTATCCGACATGAACGGGGCCCTGGTGTGCTAAAACCCTAGCTAACTTCCCTATTTTCAGCTGTCCGGAAAGCTCGCCTACCGTGTTACGGATGTAAGTATGGAAGACGACAATTTTGCTTAGCAAATATATTTTGTGGTTTACTGAATGATCGTCGGCTTCGGCTGCCTTGACCACATGATATCACATATGTGACAGTAACAACCTTGGAGATGATTTAATAACAGTAACCAGGAATATACGACTGAATGAAAAGTGTTTCGGTATGTTATTCATAGCTACTTAAACGAAAGTGAGATATGTGTCACGATGTCTAAAATACAGTGTGATCTTTTGCCTGAATGATACGAACATTGGCAATGACCCAGCGATTCCACTGTAGATCCTTTTTCAGAAATCACAAAACATGTAACCTATTTTCAGGAATTCATAGATTCGTCTCCAGTACGGAACACAGCAGTTGCATCTTCATACCTGAAACACGAACGACATGATCTCACGATGAGGATTCCAACAGTTACGAGCAGTAAAGGAATGTAGCACAACATTAGTCGTGAAGTGAAACTTCATAAACCACTCGCTGTTTGTGACGGTATTGCAACGTATGTTACCTATGAGCAGGTGTTCTAATTATTTAGAAGGCTTGAACGAGGTAGTGAGGTGTTACTGGCAATTACGAGCTTGGTAGGCGAACTTTTTCATTTTAGTGTGGGCGTGCAAATACGAGAGCGAGTGCTTTATGGCAGGAATAAATGACGGACATTTCTGGACGTCGAGTGATGGGTGGTATAGACCCTGCGAACTTTAATAAGTGGCCTGCTTGCACCGAGTCAGTTAACTGGACTAGGTACTAGGGTTTTGGTGAAGTGTATTGAGGCGTGATTAAACTGGGTGCTCTTTCGTGGAAGCTGACGAGTTTTATTTTCATGTGGCTTCCTGACACATAACAAAATGGTTCAAATGGCTCTGAGCACTATGGGACTTAACATCTGAGGTCATCAGTCCCGTAGAATTTAGAACTACTTAAACCTAACTAACCTAAGGACATCACACACATCCATGCCCGAGGCAGGATTCGATCCTGCGACCGCAGCGGTCGCGTGGTTCCAGACTGAAGCGCCTAGAAACGCTCGGCCACTCCGGCCGGCGAAACTTAACATGTTTCACCTCTAATTATGAGAAGTTTTATTTTCCGTGACGACCAAGGATGCTTTAAAGGGTCGGTAGGAAACTGCTACGTTGTGTGTCTCCCGTCCGCTGGTGAGGTCTTGAGGCTAATTTCAGCAGACTCGGATTATTAGACGACAGTCAAATTTGTGACTTTTTAACCATGTTTCAAGGGTTGAAATGAAGCAGTAGTGCGTCATCAAAAACTATTTTGCATTTTAGCGGTACAGATACTTGATTAGAATCGCCGATTAACCGTTTTTACGGCGGCAGTGTAGTCATTACGTCGTGTAACAGGATCGTGTATGTACTAAATGCCTGTAACTGGTTCATCGGTGGCAGTGACTGCTCGTGAGTATACATTCTGGGTGCTCACAAATTTTTGGATTCAGATAAACCTGAGAGTGTGAAATTAATAACATCTGCTTTATAGCCGTTGTGCATATCAACAAGTTTACACAACTACAACCACTGCCAGTAATAATAACAATGTAGTAATAATAAGATGAATAGCTTACATGACCAAAGGAAGAATTGTTTTTGTTGAATTATTTTGTTTTGTACATAATAACGAAATAATGTGTAAGCTTTCGCTATTCTCCATTCCGAATTTTTATGTAAGTGGCAGCTTCCGTGCTTTTCATTTTTCTCGGACAGGTGCACAAGATTCCTAACACATGTATTAGTTAACGAATTTACTTCCGGACTGGAAATCAGATATTCTAACGCTGCAACCACACAACCTGTACTAATGTTGTTAAATGTTTGCTTGTAGTCACGCTTATTTGATTTCACCACTCTCTCAATCAAAGGATCTGTTCTCGGGGGCCCACGTCCTTTGCGGCTAACTCCAAACACAAAGTGATTAAACTCAAGCAGTAATGTCAATCAACATGGTCACTTGACTAGAATACAAATGAGGCGCTGAGATCCATAAGGGCCTAAAGCACACCGTCGTCGATCCCACATTTAAGTGAATATCAGAGAAACAAGTGATACAACTTTTCATGAATTTTCTTATATACAGTGTAGGCCTATAGCACAGATGTGACCGTAAGATCAACAGATTACAGAAGCATGAGGAAATACTACAATCTCACAATCGACGGTGATGTGCTTTAGGCCCTTATGATTGTCGACGCCTCAAATGGGTTACTGTATGATAAAATTGATAACTTAATATACTATAACTCATTCAGGAACCCACAAGATAGGTTTACTGCCAGTACAGCTTTAACACATAGTGACGTCAGATCCAATTTAACTACAGTATATAGTAAGAGAATTACCGTATCTGAGAAGTGAGCTATTGTCTAGCAGGACTGATGCCAAGCGAACGGCGATAAAAGTCTGCCGCAGTGTGTGACGACCTGTCGCCACTGGTGTAAACTTCTAGTTGAGTGGCAAGGGCTAGTTGTACTCATCGTCTACAATGGACGTTGTTTATTAAATCCATATGTATTTGGCACGTAAGGCAATTGCAACACGCGAGTTGCACGTGCGCAAAAAGCTCCTTAAAACGTGCACAAAAGAAGGTGTACTCATGATGCTGATGCTGAGTGTCACAGAATCTAGAGGACCAGTAGAAAGGTACATTTAAGTGCCGTACCTTTCAGACGTTAACATTTATGGTACGTTTGACAGCATTAAAAGAAAAATAACCAATAAATCCGCAATGTGTGGAAAGTTAGGGCCTTCACGTGCTCTTGCGCTCTTACACAGCTGCCGCCACTGATCGCGGCACAGACACGTTTTCGCGGCATCGCGCTGTAAAGACGATATGCACATTGTTACAAGTTATGAAGACGTGCTTCACGATCTACGGAAAAGCTACGCTATTGATACCTATTTTGCTGTGTAAGTAGGAAAAAATATGATTAATACACACCCAACAAATAAACTAGGAATATACCAGTCAGATAAAATTTGTATTACTGTCAAAATTTTGAGCAAGTCTCTTTAACGTCATTAGTCTATTGACGTGTTTTCTGTCTTTCTTGACCTCTTCCACGCTCTCCAGTTTCTTGTATGTACTAAACACGGAGTCCTCTGCAATCGGTTTGACGCGACGTAACTTCACATCTACTTTCACACCTTTAAACTATGCAAATCACTGTGAAGTGCATGGCAGAAGGTACTTTCCATCGTTTCACGTGTTAGGGATTGTTCCCGTTCGATTGTTGTACGAAGAGAGTGAAATATTGTTGCTGAAATGCCTCATGTATTAACTCATACAAGAGGCAGGTGATTCACCGAAGATATGTTATTTCATATTATGCCGTATTAGTGTAATCTAGAGGGAGCTGGAAAAATTAAAAAAAGACGTGTATTACATTCTTTTAATACTACCTCTCCTGAAACTTCCTGGCAGATTAAAACTGTGTGCCCGACCGAGACTCGAACTCGGGACCTTTGCAAAGGTCCCGAGTTCGAGTCTCGGTCGGGCACACAGTTTTAATCTGCCAGGAAGTTTCATATCAGCGCACACTCCGCTGCAGAGTGAAAATCTCATTCTGGACTACCTCTCCTGTTTTAATGCTTGCAATATAGCTCTCTTGTTCTCATACGCCTTGGTGTACAATTGTGGCTTTCTCTATATGTTGCAGTGAACACATAGTGCGCTGTGGGACGGTCACTCTGTTGTATAAATAATTCAGAAGCCAAGATCGCTTAAACACTGTTTACTAGATGCCGGTTTCAACACACTAAAGGTATGTGTTTAAACCGGTCAGCTAGTAAACACTGTTTAAGCAATCTTGGCTTCTGAATTATTTATTTTTATATATGTGACTAAATATTTTATTGCTACGAGCTGAAGTACAACTGTTCTCCTCTGTGCGCGTCATGAACCATTAGGTTAAATCTTAGGATGCACGGGAATAATCTTCAAGAAGACGAGCGTCGCATCGTCATCTTCATGGCCGCACTACAAGAGAGAAGAGGTAATTATCGTTAATAGGACGTAAACTTTCAAAGTTAATTAGTCCAAGTTCATGTTGCAGAAGATTGAGAGGAGTACCTATCGTAATTTCTTCCACTGTGCTTGTGTAAAAGAAAAGTCTTTCAACTGGATGTTATCGTCATACTTCTCTCTCTCTCTCTCACCAAATTAAATTTATTTTTATACACTCTGTGCTCACTGTAATCAGTCTAATACTGTCTTACTGATTCCCATTCGAGCAACACGAATGTAACTGCAGTACATTCCTAGACATCCTACATAATAATGATTCTTGAAATTCTATAAGTACGCTCTTGAGGGGTAGTTGATATCTATCTTCAGCTGTCTAACCGTTCAGGTGTATCAGCTTCAAAATGACTCTCTGTCATAGATCAAATAAAGTTGTTGATATACGTAATGCCGTCAATATACTTTCAGTGTTCCCTGTTATTCCTATCTGCTGTGGGTCTCAAACACATGAGAAAAATTTTAAGATATTTCGCAAGTAGTCCTATCTTTCGGACTGCCGGCGTTTCTCCTTTGTTCCGCCAATGAAGCGAAGTCTTCCAAGTGCTTTACCTATAATTGTACCTTCGTGATGATTTCATTTCATGCACCCAAAATTTATTACAGTCAGGTACCTGTGTGACGTGACTCACTCCATTTGCGAATCACTGGCATTGTAGTCAGAGCATACTAAGTTTTCACCTTTTTTGTGGTCCAAGGTCTACCGTTTCTGGGCATCAAAGCAAATCCCCAATCTTTGGACAAATTTGAAATCTAATCAAGGTCCGACTGAATGTTTGTGCAATTTAATTTCACCTTCAACGCAGTTTTATCACTCTATTACTCCTTTTACTACCAAGTAAACTATTCTCCAGTGTCGCAGATGATGTCCCAACAACCTGTTCTGTCTACAAGGAAAGGATTTCCGTAGATAACTTCCGTCACCTATTCTTTACACTGTCGTTTCGTGTGCTACGGTACAAGAGCCATCAACCAACAGTTTCGTTTGAACGCCACAGTGCCGTACTAGGCATGGTCCTTTTGGAAGTGATACACCGTCGCCTACCAACGACTTTGTAATTGACGTACCCAGTACCTTACGAGGGAACCTCAGTATAACGTAGGCTCTGAACGACAGTGCTAATCGACATTAACAAGCAAGAGATAAAATCAGTGATAAATCACAGATTAATATATCCTCAAACGACAATATCTAATTTTTACGCTTATTTTCAACATTCTTTTACAGAAATATATTATACTTGGTTCCAGCTACTATGATTCCCAACATTACAGATACATTGGTGAGCCAAAGCATTATAACCATCTGCTTAACAGCTTGCTTGCCCGTCTTTGAAACGAAATACATCATTGATTCTGCGTATCGGGGATCACACAGTTCGTTGGTAGGTTGGCAGGTGCGCACAGGTCATGTAATTCGCGTAAATAACATGCCGCCGATTTGCGTACACGGTGATGGTGCCCGACAGCAACCGGGATGAGTTCCTTAGCATTTACATTAGATGAATTCGGTCGCCGAGACATCAAAGTGACTTCACTATAACGCTCCTCAAACCACTGAAGCACGGTTGTGGTTCCGAGACGCGGACGCATGAAGGGATGCCAGTGGATCTCAGCTGTCAGCGTGTCTTCTACTAATACCACAGGTCTTATGCGACGCAGGAGAATGCCTCTCATACCACAATACTGCTCCCACCAGTCCGCGTCCGTCGTGCGCTGCACCTTCCGTGCTAACGCTCTTCTCGATGACAGCGTTTGTGAAGACAATTACTGAAGCAGTATAGCAAAAATATTATTCACCCAAAGAGCCGACACGTCTTCATTCATCGACGGTCGAATCTCGATGGTCCCGTGCCCACTGCAATCGTAATTGTCGATGTCTTTGGATAAACTTGTGATCACTAAGGTGTAGTCTGCTGCGCAGCTCCATGTTCAACAATATACGATGAACAGTTTGTTGCGGAACACTTGCACCAGCGTTGTGCTCTTTCGGCGGAAGTTCCACAGACCATCATCTGTCCTACTTTACAGAGCAGACAAGCCTCCGAAAACCACGTTCTATGAAGAGTCGTGGACGTCCAACCATTTAGCACCTAGTGGTAGTTTCACTGTTTTGTACCTCTTTTCGTAGATGCTCACGTCAGTAGCTCGTAAACAATCGACCAGCTTCGCCATTTTCGAGGTACTCGTTCACACGCTCTTCGTAGTAATAATCTTCTCTTTATCAAAGTCGCTTACCTCAACGTATTTCCCCATTTTCAGCTCATATCTTCGCTAGGGTGATGCCCCTCCCGTGTCTGCTATGCTTCCATACTTTTGGTACAGCGTCACGTACCGCAACGTCACCAGGCGGGATCCAAAGTCGCGACGGGCAGTGGTCATATTGTTTGACTTATCACTGTAAAAAGACGTACTGCTGTATACCTTACAATTGCCACAGATCGAATAACACCCCTCTTCGGAAAAAATTCACTCCCTGCTCATTTTTCTGTTATCTAACTGTACTTGACTTCTCTTTTCAGCTGTTGTAATTGATGGGGGAATACCGGGTCGTGAGACGGATAACGTAGCAGGGAATAAAGTGGAAGTTGTCTTCATAGCCGATTAGGCCTGTGACAAGTCTTACGTGTTGCAAAGGATGAAGAAATATCTTATTTAGTCTTTAGAAAATTTATTAATTTTTCTATATTCCTGTAGAAGATCAGTCCAATTGTTTTAAAAGTTTTAGATAATTATATAATGCAAGGCACCATGAATAGTGTACGTTATTCTGCTCTGTACCATTTCCTTTTTGTGCATACAGTATGGAGCCAGTCCAAAGATCTATTAATTTAGTCCCATCGAACAGGCAGGACTCAGCCATAAAAGAACAAGCAGATACCAAGCACTTCGCTTAACCACACACACAGAAGCTGGGTTACAACAGCGACTTAAAACATCCGCGGTATTTCTTGATTTTGCAACTGCCTATAGTACATGATGAAAACAAAGACTCATGTACGAACTCGCAAGTGTTGTACATTGCCAAACTATACTTGACCTCAAAAGACACATACTGTCTGAAAGGTACTTTCAAGTGGTTCTCGGCAGTCGAATAAACGCACAGATGAAATTTAATAATGGTCTAATGGTCCCCCCCCCCCCCCCCCCCATGGCTCACTTTTCGTACCAGTTCTGCTCAAGTTATACACATCTGATCTCCCTGTAACAGAGTCAAGGAAGTTCTTTTACGTGGACGATCTGGCTTTGGTCACTCAGCTGAGAAATCTTGAAGATGTTGTATAGATACTTTCTGGAGCTCTATATACAGCGCATGAATATGTGAAAATGTGGAGATTTACATCATAACGGAGGTAGCGCTTTCATCTTAGCACAGAATGGCCAATGCAAAACTAAATTCACCTTCAACTGTCAAATTCCTCGCTTCCCAAAATATTTCAAATAAATCGTGATAGCACAAGAAACACAGAGAAAACATAGAAACACGTAGATTGCGCTATAATATCATAACGAAGCTGCGTGGAACCTCATCTGAGTGGCCGACCGGTTCTAGGTGCTACAGTCTGGAACCGCGCGACCGCTACGGTCGCAGGTTCGAATCCTGCCTCGGGCATTGTTGTGTGTGATGTCCTTAGGTTAGTTAGGTTTAAGTAGTTCTAAGTTCTAGGGGACTGATGAGCACAGAAGTTAAGTCCCATAGTGCTCAGAGCCATTTGAACCTCATCAGTCGCTAGAACTACAACACTACGGTGTTGTTCGTTTTGACTCCACTGCTATGCTACCGAATACTGTGCTCCAGAGTGGCTTAGTAGTTCGTACGTGAAAAATCTATTTTCTCCTAAATGCAGCAATGACGGCAATAATAGGCTGTATCAGGTCTGCTTTTCTTCACTGGTTACCATTCCTAAGCCACAATGGGGCCATATCTTTGAAGACAGAATGTCGCTTTTAAGGAGCATAAGAAATTTATTAAAATTTCCGGGCTCCAAATCCACTCTGATGTGTCACAGAATGAACCGATAAAAATCCACATCTATTTTATTGGCAGTGTCAATTAAATTCAATATGAGCTGGAAGCCATTAGAAACATGGAGTAGCATTGTCCATGAGAAACATCAGATTCGCTACGAGATCTGGTACCATGCAGACTGGCATGGAATTACCGAAATGTGGTTGAAAGACAATTAATAGGACTCTTACAGGCCTTGGAATCTGTGCACAAAGCCTCCACCGATGGGGAGAGCCTTCATCTTCTCAACGTCACTATGACAACGAACGTTAGACCATCAAACACATTGTAGCAAGCAGTAGCAGACGAGCTTATCAAGGAAAGATAGGAGACCCTTTTGGAGTGAAGGAGGCAGTCTATCAAAGGATTAAAATCATAAGTATTAATTTGTTGTTTTAGTTCTATTTATTTTGTAAAATTATGCAATTCATGTGTGTTATTTGCACTTCGGTTTATGTTGCCACTCGCTAAATAAATAATAAGCAGGATTATCTTCTCTGAATTCGAAATAGCTGGTATTATTGTAATTAGGTACGCTTAAAATTACTGTTTACTTTGCTAATCGAAGGTTCGAGTTAGTACCGTTCTTGATTCTATTCGTACAGCTGCAGTTACAACTGAATTTGTGGGCGCGTTCCTTTCCAAATTCAGATCACCTAAAATGAGTACCCTGGCATCCCTTGCGTAAGACAACGTGCCGTGGAGAAATGAGGGAAAAGTATTTAGAATGTAGTTGCAAAAATAGGGGTTAGAGTACAATGAGCGCCTCTTCACAGCGTCAAATAAGATATCAGACAGTACAGAGTCGAACTGCTATAGCTCGTCACTTTCTTCTGCAAATGCCGATCTTGCTTATTTTACCTACACTAGCGCTAAACTCGTTGATGCAGATCAGATCCATATTCTTAAACCCGACCTGAAACGCATCGCCTTCATAACCCATCCCAAATGCTGCCATTTCTCTATGTTCGGAAACACACATGTTTATATCAGACAAGATATATATGATTAAAATATTTGTGTCGTTTTTTTTTTCAGCACACTACAAAGACGGAGAGCGGAAGCGGTAAAACAGTTAACGTTTCACAGCGGTACAGTAGGTTAAAAAATGGACACAGCGTTGTAGATTAGATTAGATTATATTTACTTTCATTCTAATTCATCTGTAGTGAGGAGGTCCTCCAGGATGTAGAACATGTCAGAAAAACAAACAATACATGGCAAATATTTACAACTGAAACAAAGAAGCTGATGTACCTTCCACAGGTCCCAAGTGAAATGATCGTAATTTTTTTTTTTTTTTAATGATCACTATATTAAAGAATCATTTTACAAACACTCATTTACTAAGATCGCATTAATGCACTGAATTTAAAATTAATTTTATTTATTTATAAGGTAATAAATATATAATAGAACTACTACAATACTTATTTACAATGAACAGATTACTCCACTGAAATGGTGCAGAAGTTAGATAGCACTCTACGGAGAAATTCATCAATGGAGTAGAAGGAGTTGGCCACCAATAAATCTTTTAGTCTCCTCTTGAACTGAATTTCATTGGTTGTTAAGCTTTTTATGGCTGCTGGCAAATTATTGAAAATGTGTGTTCCTGAATAATGCCCACCTTTTTGTACAAGAGTAAGTGACTTTAAATCCTTGTGAAGATTATTCTTATTTGTAGTATTGATTCCATGAATTGAGCTGTTGGTTTGAAACAGTGTGCCCCCTGCCGCCGTTGGATAAGCAGCTGAGCAGCAAGTCGTATACTCCTAGCTCACTCATTTGTTACATAGTTTAATTCTTATTTTCTTTGCGTGTTTTTGGTTCTTGCATTGTTTAATTCATAAATTTCGGGCGTATTATAGTATTTGAGAGTGTAGCATCGTGTTTTAGTACCTGAATAGTGTAATTTCGCTTAGTCTCCTTCCGCCGCCGAGCAGTGTCAGCAGTGCGCAAGTAGCAGCATTACTGCATTTACTAGGCAATCTTGTATTTTAATAACCGTTTAAATTTTGTCGATTTGTTTGCGCTCTCTGTAGATTAGTTCAGACGTTCTTAGCAAAACAGTTTTTAGCATGGATAGGGACTGCAACTGCTGTGTTCGGATGCAGGCTGAGTTGGCATCCCTTCGCTCCCAGCTTCAGGCAGTGTTGGCTTCGGTCACACAGCTTGAGGCTGTTGCCAATGGGCATCACTGTGGGGGTCGGGATGGGGGTTTGTCGGGGACGGCCAGCTCGTCCCACGCATCCCCTGATCGGACTACGACTGTGGTTGCCCGGGATACTGCCCGCATTGAGGCTGATCCCTCACCTGTGGTAGAGTGGGAGGTCGTTTCAAGGTGTGGCAGGGGGCGAAAGACATTCCGGAGGGCTGAACGGAAAGCCTCTCCAGTTTGTCTGACGAACCGGTTTCAGGCTCTGTCTCAGGCTGATACTGATCTTCGGCCTGACATGGCTGCTTGTCCTGTTCCAGAGGTTGCCCCTCAGTCTGCAAGATCCGGGCAGTCGCAGAGGGTGGGCTTACTGGTAGTTGGGAGCTCCAACGTCAGGCGCGTAATGGGGCCCCTTAGGGAAATGGCAGCAAGAGAGGGGAAGAAAACCAATGTGCACTCCGTGTGCATACCGGGGGGAGTCATTCCAGATGTGGAAAGGGTCCTTCCGGATGCCATGAAGGGTACAGGGTGCACCCATCTGCAGGTGGTCGCTCATGTCGGCACCAATGATGTGTGTCGCTATGGATCGGAGGAAATCCTCTCTGGCTTCCGGCGGCTATCTGATTTGGTGAAGACTGCCAGTCTCGCTAGCGGGATGAAAGCAGAGCTCACCATCTGCAGCATTGTCGACAGGTCTGACTGCGGACCTTTGGTACAGAGCCGAGTGGAGGGTCTGAATCAGAGGCTGAGACGGTTCTGCGACCGTGTGGGCTGAAGATTCCTCGACTTGCGCCGTAGGGTGGTGGGGTTTCGGGTTCCGCTGGATAGGTCAGGAGTCCACTACACGCAACAAGCGGCTACACGGGTAGCAGGGGTTGTGTGGCGTGGGCTGGGCGGTTTTTTAGGTTAGATGGCCTTGGGCAAGTACAGAAAGGGCAACAGCCTCAACGGGTGCGGGGCAAAGTCAGGACATGCGGGGACCAAGCAGCAATCGGTATTGTAATTGTCAACTGCCTAAGCTGCGTTGGTAAAGTACCGGAACTTCAAGCGCTGATAGAAAGCACCGAAGCTGAAATCGTTATAGGTACAGAAAGCTGGCTTAAGCCAGAGATAAATTCTGCCGAAATTTTTACAAAGGTACAGACGGTGTTTAGAAAGGATAGATTGCATGCAACCGGTGGTGGAGTGTTCATCGCTGTTAGTAGTAGTTTATCCTGTAGTGAAGTAGAAGTGGATAGTTCCTGTGAATTATTATGGGTGGAGGTTACACTAAACAACCGAACTAGGTTAATAATTGGCTCCTTTTACCGACCTCCCGACTCAGCAGCATTAGTGGCGGAACAACTGAGAGAAAATTTGGAATACATTTCACATAAATTTTCTCAGCATGTTATAGTCTTAGGTGGAGATTTCAATTTACCAGATATAGACTGGGACACTCAGATGTTTAGGACGGGTGGTAGGGACAGAGCATCGAGTGACATTATACTGAGTGCACTATCCGAAAATTACCTCGAGCAATTAAACAGAGAACCGACTCGTGGAGATAACATATTGGACCTACTGATAACAAACAGACCCGAATTTTTCGAATCTGTATGTACAGAACAGGGAATCAGTGATCATAAGGCCGTTGCAGCATCCCTGAATATGGAAGTTAATAGGAATATAAAAAAAGGGAGGAAGGTTTATCTGTTTAGCAAGAGTAATAGAAGGCAGATTTCAGACTACCTAACAGATCAAAACGAAAATTTCTGTTCCGACACTGACAATGTTGAGTGTTTATGGAAAAAGTTCAAGGCAATCGTAAAATGCGTTTTAGACAGGTACGTGCCGAGTAAAACTGTGAGGGACGGGAAAAACCCACCGTGGTACAACAACAAAGTTAGGAAACTACTGCGAAAGCAAAGAGAGCTCCACTCCAAGTTTAAACGCAGCCAAAACCTCTCAGACAAACAGAAGCTAAACGATGTCAAAGTTAGCGTAAGGAGGGCTATGCGTGAAGCGTTCATTGAATTCGAAAGTAAAATTCTATGTACCGACTTGACAGAAAATCCTAGGAAGTTCTGGTCTTACGTTAAATCAGTAAGTGGCTCGAAACAGCATATCCAGACACTACGGGATGATGATGGCATTGAAACAGAGGATGACACGCGTAAAGCTGAAATACTAAACACCTTTTTCCAAAGCTGTTTCACAGAGGAAGACCGCACTGCAGTTCCTTCTCTAAATCCTCGCACAAACGAAAAAATGGCTGACATCGAAATAAGTGTCCAAGGAATAGAAAAGCAACTGGAATCACTCAATAGAGGAAAGTCCATTGGACCTGACGGGATACCAATTCGATTCTACACAGAGTACGCGAAAGAACTTGCCCCCCTTCTAACAGCCGTGTACCGCAAGTCTCTAGAGGAACGGAGGGTTCCAAATGATTGGAAAAGAGCACAGATAGTCCCAGTCTTCAAGAAGGGTCGTCGAGCAGATGCGCAAAACTATAGACCCATATCTCTTACGTCGATCTCTTGTAGAATTTTAGAACATGTTTTTTGCTCGCGTATCATGTCATTTCTGGAAACCCAGAATCTACTATGTAGGAATCAACATGGATTCCGGAAACAGCGATCGTGTGAGACCCAACTCGCCTTATTTGTTCATGAGACCCAGAAAATATTAGATACAGGCTCCCAGGTAGATGCTATTTTTCTTGACTTCCGGAAGGCGTTCGATACAGTTCCGCACTGTCGCCTGATAAGCAAAGTAAGAGCCTACGGAATATCAGACCAGCTGTGTGGCTGGATTGAGGAGTTTTTGGCAAACAGAACACAGCATGTTGTTATCAATGGAGAGACGTCTACAGACGTTAAAGTAACCTCTGGCGTGCCACAGGGGAGTGTTATGGGACCATTGCTTTTCACAATATATATAAATGACTTAGTAGATAGTGTCGGAAGTTCCATGCGGCTTTTCGCGGATGATGCTGTAGTATACAGAGAAGTTGCTGCATTAGAAAATTGTAGCGAAATACAGGAAGATCTGCAGCGGATAGGCACTTGGTGCAGGGAGTGGCAACTGACCCTTAACATAGACAAATGTAATGTATTGCGAATACATAGAAAGAAGGATCCTTTATTGTATGATTATATGATAGCGGAACAAACACTGGTAGCAGTTACTTCTGTAAAATATCTGGGAGTATGCGTACGGAACGATTTGAAGTGGAATGATCATATAAAACTAATTGTTGGTAAGGCGGGTACCAGGTTGAGATTCATTGGGAGAGTGCTTAGAAAATGTAGTCCATCATCAAAGGAGGTGGCTTACAAAACACTCGTTCGACCTATACTTGAGTATTGCTCATCAGTGTGGGATCCGTACCAGGTCGGGTTGACGGAGGAGATAGAGAAGATCCAAAGAAGAGCGGCGCGTTTCGTCACTGGGTTATTTGGTAACCGTGATAGCGTTACGGAGATGTTTAATAAACTCAAGTGGCAGACTCTGCAAGAGAGGCGCTCTGCATCGCGGTGTAGCTTGCTCGCCAGGTTTCGAGAGGGTGCGTTTCTGGATGAGGTATCGAATATATTGCTTCCCCCTACTTATACTTCCCGAGGAGATCACGAATGTAAAATTAGAGAGATTAGAGCGCGCACGGAGGCTTTCAGACAGTCGTTCTTCCCGCGAACCATACGCGACTGGAACAGGAAAGGGAGGTAATGACAGTGGCACGTAAAGTGCCCTCCGCCACACACCGTTGGGTGGCTTGCGGAGTATCAATGTAGATGTAGATGTAGATGATATTTTTAATGACAAATTTCATTAAGGAATAAATACATTGGGAAGCAGTAGTTACTATCCCTAGTTCCCTAAACAGGCTTCTGCAGGATGTTGTTCAGTTCACACCACATATAACTCTTGCTGCACATTTTTGTGCCCGGAAAACTTTAGCTTGGCTTGGTGAATTACCCCTTCCCCCCCCCCCCCCAAAATAAAAACAATAATCGCATATGACTTTGTGGAATGAAAGTAAGCATAGTATGCCAACTTTTTCATTTTTATGTCCCCTATGTCTGACACAATTCACATTGCAATTAGAGATTTGTTAAAACGCTTCAGCAGTTCTGTGGTGTGCTCCTCCCATATGAATTTATTATCAAGCTGTAATCCCATTTAAGAGGAATAAAACTTGTAGATATGGGATAATTATAATCCTGAGATAATTTCTGAATGGCATATCTTCATGTGTGTACTACTTAATCAATTCTTCTTACGAAGTGGACGACAGGACGAAATTTCTGTAAGGTAGCTAAAAAAGAATAATCTGAACACTAAAGGAGAGACAGGCAATGAAAGTTCCTGGTAAGTGTAAAGTGAGGACCGGCATAGGACGCCACCTGTTTCCCTCAGTCACCAGAAAACACCAGACGACGTGACGTTTGTCGTGTAAGTCTGCATACATGCATTTAAGAGGAACAAAAATTGCGGCAAAATTTTGAAGAAACAGAATTTGCTGCTATTTTATATGATACTACACATGGATACTTTCAAGTGAGCACTCGACCAACGAAATAAAAACGACTGAACGAGCTCGTGCGTCGTCAGCCCTACACAGTAATCGGTGGAGGAGATCATTATTCCAGGATAAGCATCGGAAAACTTATTAAGGACATGAAGTAACACTGTGGCTGCGAAGCCGAAGCAGCGAGGCAGAGTTCGAGTTTTGAGGAGATACTTGAGCGGAAAGTCCTCCACTGGGAGTTTTCACGAGCTGCAATCAAGAAAGTGTTTGTAGTGTTGCGATTAAGCATACACGTGAGGTACGACAAGGTGCTTCTCGGAGGCGGAAAGGAAAGAGTGGTATCGATGACAGCTTTACACGCAGGGAACACCGAATTTGTTGGCAAGCGACTAGTTGGCACACATATTCTGTTTTCAACCACTGTAGAGAAAGAACGCTGTCATCATGCTAGTGGAGAGTGGATGTATGGGCACTCCATCCACCGTAACTTCAGTCCACTTGGAAACGTCACGTAGGAAGGACCCAGTTCGATTGTTTTCCTAACTGGTGAGTAAATTTTTTCACCGTAACTTCTGTTATTGTGAACCTGTAGGTCAAAACGAGGCGCTACTGACGTCAGTTTTCGAAGGGGTGGTTAACTGTGGTTGCGTGCATGCATCATAATCTCTTGCTTCTGAGCTTTGGGAGTCTGTCATATCGATTTCGTTTTTGGTATTCTCATGGGGCTAGTTCGTATAATTAGCTATGCAGTCAGCTGGCATAGGTATGACAACTCATCCCACGCATATGACAACTAACTCCTCCATTACCATTCATTAAAAAAGAAACTACTTCTCTAACATCTCCCCACAAGAAAGTCACCTTTTCCACAAAGGCGGGCCATGGCAGCAATCCAGCTGTGGCCGAAATAGAGTGTTTAATTATATTCTAGCAAAGAGTCCCATCAAAGATAGAATCACCGCTAAAAGGACCAGTAAGACGAGAAAGCCATCTACAATGAAGAAGGGTCACATAGATAAGGTTCAAAAGTCGAAGAAGGATAAACTCCCCAGGAATTATCTATATGACTTCTATTCTAACGATTCTAAAGGTGATGAGAGCTTGTCTTCCTTGATGACGAAGAGAATTCACCCTCTGCCTCCTGCCAAGACGATAGTGAGGGCATTCACTCAACCGTTCCCGTGATCCCTGGAGAACCTCACAAAAGACGCCAACAGGTCACATCGAACAAGACCAACAACCAGTATCAAGCAATACCATTAATACCATGTAAATGGATTTGTTTTCGTACAATAAGACTAAAGAAAAATCAAGACACGTTCATAGGATTTGACTAAATGGAAAAAGGGTTCCACATAAAATGGTTCAAGATGTTCGAAATTCCCGGAAAAAAACGAGTAAACTGTAGGGAGGGACGGGTGATATATATTATGTACAAGAACCAACAGGGGATAATAAGAGTGGAAGACCAAGAAAGAGGTGTTCGGATTAAAAAGGGTGTCAGACAGGGACGTAGACTTTCGCTCCTACTGTTCAATCTGTACGTCGAAGAAGCAATGAAAGAAATAAAAAAGGTTAAGGAGTAGAATTAAAATAAAAAAGTAAAAGAATATCAAAATACTATTCGCTCATGACATTACTATGCTGAGTGAAAGCGAAGAAGAATTACATGCTCTGCTGAATGGAATGAACAGTTTGATGAGTATAGAATATGGATTGAGAGTAAATCGAAGAAGGACGAAATGATGAGAAGTAGCAGAAATGAGGAAACCGCGAAACCTGAAATCACGATTGATGGTGACGAAGTAGATGAAGTTAAGGAATTCTACTTCTTAGGCAGCAAAATGACCAATGAAGGACGGAACAAGGAGGACATCAAAAGTAGACTAGCACTGGCAAAAAGTGTATTCCTAGACAAGAAAAGTCTACTAGTATCAAACACAGGCCTTAATTTGAGGAAGATGTTCAAATGTGTGTGACTTCTTAAGGGACCAAACTGCAGAGGTCATCGGTCCCTAGAGTTACACACTACGTAAACTACCTTAAACTAACCTATGCTAAGAAAAACACACACACACATGCCCGAGGGAGGAAGGGGCCACGCAGTCAGTGACATGGCGCTTCTAACCGCACGGCCACTCTGCGCGGCTTTGCGGAAGAAATTTCTGAGAATGTACGTTTGGAGTAAAGCATTGTATGGTAGTAAAACGTGGACTGTAGGAAACGGGAAAAGAAGAGAATCGAGGCACTTGAGATGTGGTGCTACAGACGATTACTGAAAGTTAGGAGGACTCATAAGGTAGAGAATGAGGAGGTTCTACGCAGAATCGGAGACGAAAGAATATGAGGAAAACACTGTCAAGGAGAATGGACACGATGATACGACATGTGTTAAGCAGACACGCCACTGAACGGGCTCAGTTAGGGTTATTTGTGAAAGCATTTCCCAAAAAATCATTGAGATATTTATTATATTTTGGTAGCGACAAATATATATATAATAGTATAAAAAACGGAACACTATTTCACTGCGGTACAATTTTCTTTGGAACCACTGACTGCACAACTTGCAAAAAGAGTTAGAGTACACACAACTTTCACATAAGTGTTTTATGCCTCCAATTTCCTTCCCTGATGTTGATCTGTGAAAAGGACAAGTAATTTATTTAAATACAACAAAAATATTTAAAAATGTAGCTCAAGTATCTCTGACATCATCACCATGTTATAAAATATTCTGTAAATAGTAGGCGAGTGAGGTAGAAGAGGTCATTCTAAATACCTGTACAAATTTTTGTGAGTTTAACTTCAGTCATTGAGGAGAAAAGTCTACTAGAATGACGAAAATTCAAGTTTTCGGTAAATCGCAAAAGAAGATTTACAGATTTATTAACTTACCACTATGCTCGTTTAAAACATTCCAGCTGCATATTCCATTTGTCCTCCAGTTTCCTTGTCCTCCTTACACTTTCTCTTCATTCTTTTCTTTATCTTTGACTCCTTGGCAGCAGCTTCTGCAGCTGTGTCTGCTTCGGTTACCCGCCGCTTATTAACAGCAGTTAGAGCTCAAGTCATATTCCTTCCTGTCTGGATGGTTAATTTCTTCATAACATTGATCCTTCAAACTGCACCATCACTGAATGTTATTATTGCATCCATTACACCTATCTCCAGCACTGTCAGCTCAACAAATACAGTTCAGGGCATTTTCTCCCAAATACAGCTGTTGAAGCTTTCATTTGCATTCTGAGAGAGACCATGCATACATTTCCTAAACAGATTTTTATTCGACAGATCCCTATATATAGGCCTAATTGCCTCATTTTAGCAAGTGGTAAGGAATGCTTGTGAGTATATTGTATGCCTGTAGCATTGCTCAACTAATACTTGCAACACGATTCTTCCCCTTTTGGACACAAACCATACTGTGGGGTTTCATGTCTTGACACTATGTGAAACCATGTTACCCAAACAGTTCGTCTCATGTTCTCCATATCTTCTACATTTCTCCTTATTGCTAGTCCACAATATTGAGTCAAAGGATCAATTTCACTTTTTGTAAGACGACTAGGGCCACCTATGTGTTTTCCGTCTGACAGTTTTTTTTCCACTGAAGTCTTTATATAATTTTCTCAGCCGAGCTCCCATTCTCTTTCGTACATGCCCAACACATTCAAGCTTTTCTGTCAGAGTGTCCTCATATGGTCTAAAATAAACACCAGTAGTGTGTCCTTTACACTCTCCATATCCAAGGTAACCTACATACTTCACACCACAACTAGCCTATGATCTTCTAAAAATGTTTCGAACTCCTTTCGTTTCCTTGTTTCCACTTGCGCCGTCGAACTTCTTTACACAAACATGGGTGCCAATAAATTTACTTGAACAACCCTGGCTGTGCTTTGTTAGATATTCATAATCTAGTATCTTATCAGTTTCAATAAATGTGGCAATTACAACCCCATTCAGAGAAGTATGACCTATCGTCTGCCAAGATCCATCAAATGCTGCTATAATGTCTGTATTCTCAGACAAGGCTACTGTTTCTTCTGCTGATCTCTTCACTGAATGTTTACTTACACCATATAAAGCATCATGTATTAATTCATTGTATCTGTCAAACCTCAGTGGAGGTGGAGGAAAATCCATCATTGCACAAAAAGTCTGGGCAGCTCTCCTTCCCCTTCCAATACATCGCATTGCATAAGCAAGCTGAATATTTACATTTTAATGTCGACTATCAGTTACTGGCGATGTCATAGTATCACTGTGCATCTTGCACGAGTTACAAGCAATCACTAACCGACCAGAAAGACCCTTCCTTGCTAAAATGTCGTCAGAAACGTCAATACTATCTTCACAATTGCTGTACTTAGATTTCACAGCACTCTTCAAAACTCTTGACAGCATATTTAAGTTCACAATAACATTTCAATCGTCACTGCTGCTCACAATACTACTAGGCTTGTTCTTATTACATGCAGAAAGTGAAATTTTACGTCTAGAAGCACTGCTTACAGACACAATTTCCGTGGGCGGCTTTTGAAGTAACTGATGTGTATTATTCTGTTGTGTTTGGAACTTGTTGCCGCGAAACTTTCACTTGGGGCTAAATTTCTTTACTCTCGGCATTTGTAGCAGATACGACACACACACAGAACCAAAACAACACACAATAACCACAAAACCACATGTGTATGAAATTCCAAAATCATATATTCTCAGATCTTTGTGTACATGCGAACCACAGCCTTCTAGACAGGCCTGTACTTTGGTTCCAGGAGTCAGTGCCTTCTAGAATACGCCTGTGTTAACGATCCGTCACTAACGACGGAAAAAAACGGAAGAACAAAATAATGCATCACGTATTCTGATGCACTTCAAACTGATAGATGGTCGTCGTCCCTTTGCAACAATACTTTCAACGTCAATTTTAGAACGAACGGAAAGTGATAATGCCCATGAACTATATATTTTTGAAATCAGCATGACATGCTCTTTTCTATAGCCCAAGAATTTTTTTCTAACTTTTGGTCATTTTCAAGAGCATGTCCCATTAAGACATCATGGAAAGACTTCCATTGCGCTATAGGGAGCTGTAGAGGGCAAAAACTGGAGAAGAAGACAGAGATTGGAATACATCCAGCAAATAATCGAGGACGTAGGTTGCTTGTGCTACTCTGAGATGAAGATTTTGTCCAGTCAGAAGACTTATGACTCAAAAAATTGCCCGCCAGTATCCTGGGAAGATTTTTGTGACCGACAGCAACTATGTTCACGAGTCCACCATGGTCGCAAAGATGAAAAACTGGAGATGAGCAGACAAGGATTAGTCAGTTTGATACGACAAAGTAAAATTGTGTAGAAAGTGAATCAGTCTGTATAAATAAACGAGGGCCCAACTGCTATATACGTGGCTGGTTTAGAACAATGAGCTAATTCTATTTTAATAACTATAAGTACTATAAAAAGAAGCAGAATTTCATTTTCTCGAAGAATTCATTGTCTGTTCACGCATATACGTACATACTTCGTTTATCCACCTATGCACAATTATTTGTATTGAAGTATTATTTCTTCACGAGGAATTTATTTTTTGAAGAATTCATACTTTGAAAAGGAAATTATGCCAAGCTTTGATAGAACGAAATTGTTTTGCTCGAAAATTGCTGCGTTCCGCCCGAGTATCCCTATCCATTTCAAGTAATGTCAACTCGCCTCTCAAGGTATGCCAACTAACCTCGTTCCCAGGAGTTTGCTGGCATAGTTCAAAGCTTTCAGGAAAAGTACTTTTGGGTTACCTATATATTTCTTTAACTGGTGGTTCCTGTGTGATTTTGCAGTCGAAATGTTTAGCTTTGCGCCGTATTCAGAAGTATCTCTCCAAGTATTACTCAAAACGACAGAAAAATTAAAAACTAAAATCCATGCCAGTTAACCCCGCTCTCTCCTACTTTATGTCCATCTCTCCCAGTATTCATATGTTAAGATCGAAAGTATGATGATCAATTACACGTTGTGCTTAACTTCACTGACTGCTACCTACTACACACTGTATAATAATGGAGTTCCAATATCCACCTGCATCGACGTCTCCCGCCTTGTCGAATACTCGTAGCAACATCGTCAGTATAAAGCACAGATAGTATGCTAGGGTTCAGTGTATTCCATACCGACTAAAGCTCTTTTAGTCGAAACAAATAAGCCTGCCAACATGTACGTGCGAATATCTGAGTGCGAGACTTTTACTGAAATGGTCACGGGTCACACAAGACCAGTAATTAAACGATATCTTAACGAGGTTTAGCTACACATCTAGATAAACGACAGATGTTTTGTTCCTGTTGTTATTTACGTATATGGGTTCTAGTCCAATTTCCAAAAGAAGCCTGTCTGCATGAAGACTTCTCAGTTTTGGAGTAGATTACCATAAGAGTGTACTGAAACCACAAGTTTTACTAGATATGAACTTTGGCTGTGGTTACTTACATTACTGCGATACGAAGAAGTACCTCTAAAAACATAGAAACGCATTATTCGTCTATACTGACACTTTGAAGGATGAAGATGGATATGGTGGTGTTTACAGGATGACGGCTGTCGTATGGAAATTAAGTTCAACCTACCCAAGGAACTAACAATAATGACGGTTGAGTTTTTTTCCTATATGCCGACAAGTTTGTAGCCCATAAGTTAGTCATCTTTTGTGATTCCAATTCAGCGTTTTCAATAAGACAGTAGCTCAGAGGGCAACCCAGCCACCCAATGCCTCATGACACCATGAATCTTTTGCTGAAGACCACGAGTCAGAATAACGATGTTACCTTGGTCGAGTAAAAGGACACTGTGGCAGTCAAACAGTAAACAAGCTAACCATTGTAGACATCTATGAGAGATTAAACACGTGGAACTACGAACTACAGACATTTCAGATTTTATCAGATTAGTAGAGAGAAGCCGAACACAGAACTGCAAGTGACCTCCAAATACGAAGCCAAAGATTATTCCCCCGAAGAATCCGGTGATGAGTACTAACTTCTGTTACGACAATCATCGATGTTCCAGAAGACCCAAGAACACTATAAGAAGCTTAATGTTTTGTTACAGGAAGAATCTACATCGTGTTCTTCTCGTCGTATCGCCATTGTGCGGCTGTGGAAGATGACACTGTCAGCATATTTTTTGGCTGTCCGCCCAGACAAAGCTATAAGTCACCTACAACAATCTGTGGTCACCATCGGGTGTTGTCTGCCGACATCTGTAATCGTACTTCTGTGCTTCAAAGACTAAACAATATATCGCCTTTTATATGTATTTTTGTTATAAGAACAGGTCAACTTTTAATATGCATCAACTGTAACTTTATCTTCATGCTGATGTACAGTGTATTAAACGATATGCGCATGTTGCTCTACATAATATTAGACCTTATATGTATGATGATGGCTGTATAAGTCCGGCTGGGATGCGAAATAAATGAAAAAAAATTGTCATTCGCCTACTTTTGATACATACTAATAAAAAAAACAGCACACAAAGAAGAGTTGGAAGTGGGTCTGATAGACTCTTACACAGCCCAGCTGCGCAATGAACATTGCCTGAATGAGGTACGTACGAATACATACACTATCCACTCACATTAGCGTGACCACCTCTCAAAAGCCTTAAATATCCATCTTTAGCAGTACGGACTGCAGAGAATGTTTGGGATTACCAAACAGAGTAAAGGAAGATAGTGAAGCAGTGCAGAAGCGGCTGCTGGCTTTGTAACTGACAGGTTCGATGAACACGAGAGTATTAGGGAGGTGCTTCGTAAGCTCAAATGAGAATCCCCGTAGCCCGACAGATTTCTTTTCGAGGAAAACTATTGAAAAAATTTAGAGAACCGGCAGAACGATTCTACTGCCACCAACGTACATTTCGCATAGATACAACAAAGAGAAGAGAGCTCGTACGGAGAAATAAAGACAGTTGTTTCCCTTTCCGAGTGGAACAGGAAAGGAAACCACTACTACTGGTATAAGGCACCCTGTGGCTTGTGGAGTACGTTTGCAGGTTATACACTGAAGACTCAAAGAAACTGCCCAGTATCGTGTAAGGGCACGCGCGCACGCCGTAGGACTTGGCTAATGTCTAAAGTAGTGCTGGAGGGAGCTGACACCAGGAATACTCCAGGATTGTCCGTAAATCTGTAAGAGTAAGTGGGCCATACATCTCTTCTGGACAGCATGTTACGCCAAGGGGTCCGGGGCAGGAGATTTTCTCCGCTCAGGGACTGGGTGTTGTACTGTTCTCATCATCATTGATCCCCATCTCCGACGAGCAAGTCGCCCAATGTGGCGCCGAATGCTATACGTACTTGCCCTCGGCGGCCGAACTTCTTCGACTTCAAAAATGGTTCGAATGACTCTAAGCACTGCGGGACTTGACATCTGAGGTCATCAGTCCCCCACACTTAGAACTACTTAAACCTAACTAATCTAAGGACATCACACACATCCATTCCCGAGGCAGGATTCGAACCTGCGACTTTAGCAGCACCCCGGTTCCAGACTGATGCGTCTAGATCCGCTCGGCCACAGCGGCCGGCAATGGGAGACTCCTGGCCCACAATGCCGACTACTCTTTTTCATTTGAACAGCACGTTGCAAGGCATCCCAGATATGCTCAATAATGTTTATGTCTATAGAGTCTGGTGGACAGCCGTCTGGAGTGGCCGAGCACGTTGCACGTTGCAAGGCATCCCAGATATGCGCAATAATGTTTATGTCTATAGAGTCTGGTGGACAGCCGTCTGGAGTGGCCGAGCGGTTCTAGGCGCTTCAGTCTGGAACCGCGCGACCGCTACGGTCACAGGTTCGAATCCTGCCTCGGGCATGGGATGTGCGTGATGTCCTTAGGTTAGTTAGGTTTAAGTAGTTCTATGTACTAGGGGACTGATGACCTCAGAAGTTAAATCCCATAGTGCTTAGAGCCATTTGAACCATTTCTGGTGGGCAGCAAAAGTGTTTAAACAGAGAAGAGTGTACCTGGAGCCGCTCTTCAGCAATTATGGATGTGTGGGGTGTCGCATTGTTCTGCTGGAACTGCCCAAGTCCGTCGGAGTGCAAAATGAACATGAATGGATGCAGGTGATCAGATAGCATGTTTACGTACGTGTCATCAGTCAGAGTCGTATCTAGACGGATCAGGGGTGCCATATCACCCCAACTGCACATGCCCAACACCATTAGAGGGCCTTTAGCAGCTTGAACAGTCCCCTTGAAACGAGACTCGTGCAATCAGGCAACATGTTTAAAGTCATCAGCAGTCCAGTGTCGGTTTGACGGGCCAAGGCGAGGGTAAAACTTGTGTCGTGCAACCATCAAGGGTACACATGTGGGCCTTCGGCTCCGAAAGCCCACGTCTGAATGGTTCACAAGCTGACACTTGTTGATGGCCCAGCATTGAAATATGCAGCAGTTTGCGGAAGAGTTGCACTTCTGTCACGTTAAACGATTCTCTTCATTCGTCGTTGGTCCCTTTCTTGCAAGGTCTTTTTCCAGTCGCCACGATGTCGGAGATTTGATGTTTTACCGGATTCCTGATATTCACCGTACACTCGTGAAATGTCTGTATGGGAAAATCTCTACTTCATCGCTACTTCGGAGAATCTGTGTCCCATCGCTCGTGCACCGACTAAAAAACCATGTTCAAATTCACTTGATCGTGATAACCAGCTATTTTAGCAGCAGTAACCCATCTAAAAAATGCGCCACACACTAAAGTCTTAAATAGGCGTTGCTGACTGGATCGCCGCATTCTAATTGTTTACAGATCTGTGTGTTTTAATACTCATGGCTATTCCAGTTTCTTTGGCGCTTCAGTGTAGATATATATGTAGAGTGCAGTTTGAATTAGAAGCCAAGTTGAAATAAACAATGATAAGAAGGCTGAGCAGAGGAAATAATTACTCTTATGTCTTTATATTAAACTTATGTATAAAGAAGAATATATCTGCACGACCACCGAGAATCGCGACAGAAAAGCGAGAACAATGGAACGTGCAAAAGTCGTTCGGAGAAAGCACTACGCTGGGGCATACCATCTCGATCAAGGCCTGATTTACGGTTAGAAATATCTCAAAACGAACTATCTCCGCAATCTGCAGGACGACATTTCGATATGCGCCAATTCCCTGTCGTCTTTAAAGAACCAACATCAATGCAGCATGATTTTGTGACAGTCGCTTAGAGACGATCAGCGATACCTTGTTCTCTTGCAGCAAAGAACCTGCGAGGAAATAATTTATGCAGCAGTTGACTTCTTTCAGTGTCTAATTACTAAAGAACAACATTTCACATATCACCGTGATCAATGTGCAAGTGCTTACAGCAAAGGTAGAATTCTCATTGAAAAGCAGTTTTGTTATTTTTATAGGGTTAATTACAAGTACCGCTGTGGTTTCAGAAGCCAACTACATGAAAAGTATAAGACATACGGTAACATGGCACATATCAGGGGGTAGAACATCTCTCTAACTTTCAATTCGTAATAGAAGCCATGGCGTAGTTGCATTAGGAGTCAGAAAATGTAGACAAATAATCCACTTCGTACTATCGAGTGGAATTGGTTCCCATTTGCAGATGGATAGCGAACAGATTTTTCATACTGTGCTGCTGTCCCACATTCTGGGGTAATCCGTGTCAGCGACTTCAGTGAATAGCATGCACATATTGACATTTGCCAGGTCAACAACAGTGCCCACAATGATCCATGTGAGTTAAAACTGAAAGAGATGCTCCATCCACTGATTGCGTCTATTTTCTGTACGTTTTCATGCAATCCTATTCTGATTCCCCAATTGAATTAATAGCTATATCACCTTGGCAACGGCCTTGCCGCAGTGGATACACCGGTTCCCGTCACATCACCGAAGTTAAGCACTGTCGGGCGTGGCCGGTACTTGGATGGGTTACCATTCGGGCTTCCATGAGCTGTTGCTGCTTTTCGGGGTGCACTCAGCCTCGTGATTCCAACTGAGGAGCTATTCGACCGAATAGCAGCGGGTCCGGTCAAAGAAAACCATCATAACGACCGGGAGAGCGGTGTGCTAACCACACGACCCACCTATCCGCATCCTCAGCTGACACGGCGGTCGGATGGTCCCGATGGGCCACTTGTGGCCTGAAGACGGAGTGCTATATCACCTTGAGAGATATTCTGTACTGTTTAATACGATCAGGGTTTTAACGTGCATTGATGCCTGTTGAGCTTTTTGCCGTTTCCGTAAAAGTTTCTTTTTCTGAAAGCTTTATCTCTTAAATTTATTATATGTGTTTGTAAGAACAAGATTTATAAGTATAAGCTGTCAATAATTACCCGTTACAAACTTCTAGGCTGAATAGGTACCCATGTCCGGAAATGTAACGTACGACGGTTTCAGTTCAAATGTTGAACTCATCCACTTAGCTTGAGGAATTCAAATTAGGTCTGACTTCGAAAATTTATTAGGTACAATCTCAAAAGGAAACATTATGAAACATCCATTTATCACTTAGGTGCATTTGTTTCTATCAACATTTAACACTATGCGTTTACATTAGTCCAAAACAAAATAGAACACAGCATACTGTGTGTACAAAACATTACAGATGCATCACAACAGCGGATCGATCTGGCGACCACCAAAATCATCATAGACATTGTACCTATGAAGCACGGCCTGTACGCTCTCTCAATTCCACCTGGTGTCTCTTCAGTTTCTACTGTAGCTGTCAGAAGTCCTGCCAACAGACATTCCTCTGTCTCTACAGGAGTCTCGTAAATTAAACTTTGCACACGACCCCACGTCACCTTCTCTACTATATTGCATACCAGGACAAGCAACTCTGAGACTTTTCTCTTTCCCTCAGCAGACGTCGACGTGTTACACATGGGAACTGAAACCGTCACAGAATGTAACTGTACCTCACGGACATGAGTTGCTATACAAAATATTATGTAATCACTTCCTTCAGCAAGTTCTAGAAGTTTGTAACGGAAATATCCCAACACCTTGTACATGGCAGTGTAGCTTTGTGTTTATGGGCACAAACAGTCACATAAATTTATTAATATAAATATTTTAATTCGATAAACAGGTATAGCATTGTGCATTTCGGACTTTCATCGATTGCTGGTGCCTTATCTGCTTAAGGGGGAGATGGAACGATCCATCTCCTCCGTGTTAATTTTAGCAAATAGAAGGTACATTTTTTCTAAAGCCATTAAACATATTGCTCTGAAATTTGGACTATATGTTCAGTGAATATTTCTCTACAAAGTTGTAGTGCCATGTTAGGAAATATTTATTGTTTTTTGTTTTACAATTTTTTTAAACAAATGCTTATTTTTTCTCAAAAATTTAGCACTTTTTCTTAAATAACTCTTGAATTATACAATTTTTTTTTACAATTTATTGTAAAAATGAAGGAAAAGAAGTAAACAATGTTGTGTACAAATTTCATTGATATATTGTGAGCAGGGTTTGAGAAAATGTTCCTCAAATATGGAAATTTTAAAGTTACGGGAAACACCTTCCAAAGATTTTTAATACATTCCTGCCCCATATGATGGATTGTCAGCATCGTCTTCTTTTTCAAGTGTTAGTTTCCTTTTCGCTGGTCTTTTCTTCCCCTTTGATGCTTGTTGTAGGCTTTTGTCTCTTCTTCCTGCACCTCTTAGTCTATCTTCATCAATAATGCGCATTGTGGAAATGGTGTTGTGTCCTGGGTGGAAGCCTAAACGTTTCAGCACATCACGTTTGATAATGTTTCCTTCATTCTATGTTGTCACTCTATCATACACTCCAAAATGCACTGTTTTTATCTGTACAAACACTCTTTTTGGAATCCTATTCCAAATTAAATTATTTACACTTTCATTTGGATTTTGTGTTTTCCAATAAACTTCGCTGTGATAAATCTCTGAATATGGACGTAATTACATTAATTACAGCATTTGGCCAACTGTTTTTATGGGCATATTCCTGACGGTACTTAAACCATGAGTCATCACCTGTGGGGCACAGTGCATGTTGTGTGTGCTCATTATTGACGCAGTATGAAAATATAATGCCCATACCGCTCTCCTCATTGTATTTTGCCTAATTCCACACCCATAATACCTCTGCAATCTATCAACTGCTTCATGTGTTAATCTTCCTCTTCCTCCAAGAATCTTACCATCACTAAGCTTCTGGGATCCTAATGTCTGCTTAGTTTGTGCAAGCGAACCCCCATGCGCTTTCTGCCCATGTCCAATGTACTCCTGTTTTTTATGTGAATTTCATGCCATAAGGTTTGAGTTCCTCTACAGCTATATATCCCTTAGAATCACCATCTCCTAGATAGTTAGTGAATCGTACATTATACCACTCCTGTGATCTGGAAAAAATTGCATTCACTCCCTCTACTTCCATCGCTCCACCTCGTGCCGTGAAAATTTGCTTCACAACTTTCACTATGTTCATCCTTGGTATTGGCCTTCCATCTACAATGTTTTGAGAGAGTAGCAACATAAATTACTTTGTAACTGTCTCCACTGGTAGCTGTCACAACTCCATTCAGTGATTTATAACCTCTACGCTGCTATAATCCATCTAAAGCAACAGTTAATTCTCTACAATTCCCATTATCTGTCACAGCTTCTTCAACTGCTTTCTTCATTGTTGCTTGAGCAATAACTTTAGCAAGAGATCCCACCAATTCATTATAAAATTCAAACTTGGTTGGTGGTTTTGGCAAGTTCATAATTCCACATAACATTGTCCCTGCAGCACTGCTCTTGCCAATACAACGCAAGCCATACAATGGCCTAACATTTATATCATACACCTCCTTTCCACTACTACCACTACGAGCAATACTGTTAGAATTAGAAAACGAAACTCCTGCAGCACATTTGTTACACTTCAATAACATTTCACATGCCAAACCAATGTGTGAAATTATTTTCAATTCCAGTACTCTTTCTTTGCCAACTTGGCATAATACGTTATATTTAAAAATATTAGAGAGCAAGGAAATGTTCATTATTTCATTCGCATCATTACTGTCACTTTCATAGTTTTCAAATTTTTCTTTGCTGTCATAAAGTTTCTTGCTGGAAGAAGTTCTATCACATTCATTTGGAGTAGTCGGTGAAGCAGTCTGAACAGCATCTCCCTTTGAAAAAACAAAAGATTTCTTCTTCCACTCATTGTGCCTTTTCTTAAACACTCGATTGCTGAAACGGGGCATATTGATATTCACAACCAAATACGTAAAACAGGTACGAGCAAAATCCGTCAAATACGCAAAATTGAACAGCTAAACAACAAAAAGCAAACTCCACAAGTCAACACACACGGTATAGCGTTTATGTTTACCGATATGAACAGTCACTTGTCACAGAAATAAAGCCACACAACGTTGGAAAACAAACCACTGTCTAATTCCGCAAAGATACCCTGCTTGCAGCCAGCGAGGGGTGCCATCAGAGGTGACACACCAAGTCGCTACAACCGTTTACGAGGCGCGGCAATTTGCAGCGATAAAAAACACACTTATAATTCACTTAGAAGGGTGAAACTTGACTTGTTTTATTCAGAAAACTCCAAATAATTTTATAACGAAAAAAAAAATCGTTAATTTTGTCATTTTCATCGTTCCTACTCCCCTTAAGTCTGGACAAAACCCACCCATATGCTATAAAATCAATGAAATTTATCCTAACTTAACCAAATGTAGCAATCACTTTGTTGTTAATGAACTTTGCTCTTTGTATAGCTACAGGTGGGTAGATTCCACAAATGCACAAGAGGAAGCAGCCTCTGGCTGTTCTGATACACTGTCTACCAACTTGTGGCTTGATGTCGCAGCATACACACACTTTTTTGAATCGGTTTCATTCTTTTGGCATGTCACTCTTCACACTTTTCAGTAGACGTTACTTAAGATTCTAAACAATGGAAGATTATGGTTTTCCGTCGTGTCGACATCGAGGGCATTAGAAACTGAGCACAAGCTCAGATTGTTTCAAGGATGGAGAAGGAAAGCGGCCGTGGTTTTTCGTAGGAACCAACGTAGCATTTTCCTGGACCAGATTTAGTGAATTCACGGAAAACCTAAATCTGGGTAGCCTGGTGTGGGTTTGAACCGTCGTCTTCCTGAATTGGCGTTCAGTGTGCAAATCACTGCGCCATCTCACTCGGTTACGCCGCAAGATGATGCACCTCGGAACTGTTCTACAATCGTTTCATAGTGGCTGGATAATCACGCCAGTAACACGTGTGTGTCCTCAGGCCACCTCACATGTGCCACATTGAGCACATACGTCATGCAATTGAGTGATTGTCTTACAACCAGCTCTGGCAATTATCTTGACTTTCGAGTGGCAGTTCTGCTATCATGGATGAAGATGACTCTGCTTTCCGTGTTTTTTGGTACTCTTCAAAGCTGCGAGGTCACCGTTGCTGCATCTCGATCGATACGAGAGCAAATCTCTCTGAGGGACGACAAAGTGCGGCTACGCAGCTCTGGGCTCAACTATAACTTTTACGGTCGCTTGCTTCTGAATGCGTTCCAGTGCGGAAGTCGTTAAAGGAGAGTCTACAGTCGTGCTCGGTCGTGAACTGCAAGTCAGGAGAGGCATCCGAATGGTTGCCACGTAGTGTACTGAATGTAATGGCCGCGTTTCGGAAAAATACTGAACACCAATTCGCTGGTAGCGAATGTCGTCCAAGATTGAGGCATTCATGAAAACTGAATTTTTATCGTGACACGATGATTAAATAGTAGCTTTCGACAAAGGATGTAATAAACTATGAATATAGCTCAGTCTTCTGTGCTTAATTAACTCCATCCACCCGATCACATAGTGATGGTATCTAAGAAACAGCAAATAATCGACAGGGAGAAAACTAGTTAGCAACCATTTAGTAAACGAAGGAGGTCACAAAATGCAGACTGGAGACAGCACCAGCTGTCCAGTTATCTTCTCCTTCCATTCTGCTAAAATATGGTAGTCACCCATTTCCGGAGCGGAAGTTGTTAATGCTGGTTGCTGAAGAAATGTTCTACTGCAGTATTTGATTGGAAAAAGGGAGGAATGGTGATGTCAGGTATTGCACAAACATCCTGCTTTAAAAGACGAGCGTTTCTAAGCTTCCTCAAAGAGTCTGTGAGGCATTTGCTGTGTTGGAAGAAAGTGCTATTAAAATGAGCAGTGAGGTAAAGTTCTGATTTATTAAGCTATGCTGTATTACATACTTAACTGAAAACGTGGTCTAGCCACAGATGGTTAACACTAGAATGGCGGAGTTTCTGACATTCCTAAAACGGCGGAAAGGCATCATTTTGACCCTACATAAACATTTTCATATTTTACTTAAACAAGTACTTATTTTAGTGTTTGTTAATCCAGTAATCACAACAATTATTTACAATTATAAAAAGTAATTACTAATTTATTTGAAGAACAATGTATCATAAAAATTATTGTTGCTACTGCTAACGAGCTTCTTAACTATAGATTTTAATTTATTAACTATTCTTACAACCTTATAGACACATTTAGTATATTTGGCCCATTTTACTCTCACATCTGTTTTTTCAAACAGCTTTGTATTACTTTTCACTCAAGTCATTTGAAGGTGCTAGAAGAACTTAACACAGGTGATCTCTATTTTACGCGCACATTTCACATTTCCTGCACACGACATTGTGGCACTTTACGGAGTTTTCGCTGGTTTTTTTGCCTTTTCAGGGGCTGATTTAGCACTTCCTCCGCTTTCTAGGTGATTTCAGTCCCATATCCTCTTCGTTTTGCTGAAGCATTAACTTCTTTCTTTCCACTTTCTTGTTCATAACTATGTTATAGATGACCCATGCATTTATTACCGCATGTCCAGTATGTTGTAGAAGACATGCATTGGCAATCTTCTACATGCAGCCGTCGTAGTATATTTATGGGTCATTTGATCAACCACATCCATCCCGAACTTTGTTGCATTGTAGGACGTTACGGTTTCAGGTTTTTTCTTTCCTTCCTTGTTTAGTCGTCCGTCCTCAGGAGAATGAACTTTTTATTCTTCTTTCCTTGGCATACAGTCACGCCGCAATCTGTGTTGCCGCTATTATGCAGTATTGATCAAATGGGTCAAAAGGCTCTGAGCACTATGAGACAACATCTGAGGTCATCAGTTTCCTAGAACTTGCAACTACTTAAACCTAACTAACCTAAGGACATCACATACATCCATGCTCGAGGCAGGATTCGAACCTGCGACCGTAGTGGTCACGTGGTTCCAGACTGAAGTGCCTAGAACTCCTCGGCCACACCGGCCGGCATGCAGTATTCTGGTGGAGTGTATTTCAGCATTCGACTTCCTTACTTCATCAAGGATTTCTCGGCGGATCTTGGTCATTGTACCAACAAATGAAGTTCTCTTTTCTTTGAGTTTTTTAGCAAGTTGAAGAGACGTAAAGAAGATGTCTGTGGTCACATTTCTTCCTTGATTTAAAAATGACTCCAAGAGACGTATTCTCCAAGTGGTTGTTTCTCTCTATGCGTGTCCTCTTTGCCGAGCTATTGGAAAGCATTACATTTACACTTTGCCGTTACATCAATAGCCAACCAGAATCTGACACCATGTTTGTCTGGTTTGTTGGACATGAATTGAGTAAATTTGTATCTTGCTTTCCTTGGTAATAGTTGCTCGTCAGTGTTCCCTAAATTTCAGATACAAGAGCGAATTCTTTGGCTGCCAGACGTTTAGCCTGGTTTGATTTTTCATCAAAACAAAGAAAGCTGAGAAGCTCCTGAAATGTGTCCCTTGGCATAATGTCCATGATAACAGCAGGCCCCCAAGAGTGCGACCAGAGATCATGCACAGATATAACCTTTGTGCACAATACACCATGAACATAAATGATGGCTATCAGTTTCTCCAATTCCTCAAGTGACATAGTGCAGTCATTGTTTTTTAGTAATTTTTGAGCATTTGATTCCGTGCATTTCTTCATGAGACGTGACATTACTTCATGGAAAATAAGACGGAAGGCACTGATGACAGAGCTGTCTACTAGTTGTCAAGCATAAGCACTGGGACTTTCTCTCTCCTACAAAACATTCACAGCTGACTGTCTTCCACAAGATGAATAATCTCCAATCTCCTACACTGTTCCATACCTTGAAATCTTCTTTGTAGACGCTTCCAACTGTACCTGCTGTGGTGAAAGAGGAGGTGATTGACGTATATCAGCATTTCATTCCTCTTCCACTAATCGCCCCTCGTTCAAAATGTCTTCTCTTCACTTGTGTCAGGTACATGATCATCATCTTCATCAGTGAAGTCAATTTCCGATTTAACTTCGGGATTCTCTAAGAGATGTAACACTTCTTCATCAGAGAGTCCACACTGACATACATGTTCGAAAACGTGTTTCACGGACAAAGATTGTCTGAGTGACACAACGTAAGCTATGGCGGACTGGAGTGTACACGTTCCAAGTTGCAACAATGAGGAGCAACTGCGCTGCGTTACTGCTCACTGTTGCCAATGTATTGTTGGATAATTTACTTATATTCAGGAGAGAATTTACAGTGGGGTGAAATTGACACCTTCTGCTATTCTAGGTATATTGAATGAAACGGCAAATAGAATTAAAAAATTTCCTAAATACTAAAACATCTTCAAAAAGAGGAGAAAAATTAGGAAAGTCATATCATTTCATTAACGAAGTAAATAAATTGGATACGACAATGAACCAAAAACATATTGCAGGGGTCATTACGACCTCTTCCGCCGTTCTAGTGTTAATGAAGTAGTAACACATACACACAAACTTAATATAAGCGCAACTTTAATGAATATTCATAGCTTGATATTCTAACGCCCAATAATAGGTATTGAATCACTCAGAACCTGTGCAAAGAATTTGATGATATGCATAATTTTGGCTTATAGCCAAAAGCAGTACAATTGGCCTGTTTCCTCGTATAAGTAATCATCGAATTTAGACTCGAAAGAATAATTACTCAAATGCTTCATTAATCTAGTGAGACCCTTATTCAACTTAAGAACAAAATCTCCATGTGTTCTTGACAATAGCGAACCCCTCACTTCCTAATATTACACGTAATATCGCACTGTTATATAAAACTCAGTGGGTTTTCGGAAGTCGTCAACATTCGAGCACAGCGTCCAGTGACCAACCTTTCTCCACCTGCAATATGATTCGTGCCAAGACATGGTATTTATATTTCTTGTGCTGCAGTAGTAGCCTAGGACTGAATAATGCTAGCAATCGTATCACAACTGCTCATTGATGAGGTAAGACCAACAACGACCGGTGGTCTCATTATGGTGGAAAGGCAACCTGGAACTGTTTTATGTGAGAAAATGAAGAAACTACTTAGAATGACCAAAATAATTAAGAGAAATGTTATAAATAGTTAGCATATTGTTCTGAAGACAAAGTAGGCAAGTCACAAAGATGACATGGTGTCTCAGTTGATATTGTGCTAATATGGAACACCAGAAAAACAAATTTAAACATTATCAAGGCTCTTCTCCCAATAAGACAATAAACTATTTACAATGCGGAAGAGGATGATAAGCATGAATGTACATCACAACGAACAGAAAAGGTATTACTCCATCCTGTCACCAGAAAACTAATCAGTGGATGAGGCTCTGTGTTGCTACGTGCCAAGGAGCTTGTTCCTGTTAAAAATCGTCATAAGGTAAATGCACGAAATTTCGCACACTCCGCACCAGTTCGCGTCGAACGCAGAACACACCATAACAAACTAGAAGCAAAACAGAGTAGAACAGCCACGAATAGAATTGCGTGAACCCGTTATAAATACTTAGTCTCGACACCTGCGAACGTTTCCTATTGGTTGATGCCCTTCGTTGTCCACCAAAGATACGAACACGCTCTGGCAGAGACACAAAGAGGTAGTCCAAAGAGATTGACTCGCATAATCGACGTCAACCTTAGCATAAACTGGCGGAACATCGCGGGGAAAAGCTAACGATTATCTTTTAAAAAAATTGAAAAATGATAGTGCAATTGAACAGTTAAGATTCAGATGGTAGTACGTGACCCTCCTGATGATTACTTGACGTTCAGTGGTCCTCCTCGTACTACCTCAAGGAAGCAACCAGTTTTCACCTCCTACCTCCTATCTGTCATTTCCATCATTACCATCAACACAAAATATGATAGCAAACTTTTACACGTACTCATTACAGTCACCTACACTTAAGATAAAACCCAGATCGCCGGCCGGGGTGGCCGAGCGGTTCCAGGCGCTACAATTAGGAACCGCGCGACCGCTAGGGTCGCAGGTTCGGATCCTGCCTCGGGCATGGATGTGTGTGATGTCCTTAGGTTAGTTAGGTTTAAGTAGTTCTAAGTTCTAGTGGACTGATGGCCTCAAATTTAAGTCCCATCGTGCTCAGAGCCATTTGAGCCAACCCACATCGCGAAGATAAACTGCTTGTGCGATTTTTTAAGTAGAAGTCCAAACAGCTTCAGGACAGTATCCCAACTAACAATGGCAGACGACTTTACTTCACAGTTAGTCTCAGATACCAACACATGTTAATAGCTAAAGTGATAGAGCCAATGGTTCAATAGTGTAGCTCCAGGCATCGAGTGAAGTATATGTTTAGACGGACTGATGCCTTAAAACACTTTTCTTCATCCTTTAATAAAGACAATTAAATTAACGGTGAAATTCCACTAGTATAAACAGTATTACTGGCGTGTTAGTTTCAAATGGTTCAAATGGCTCTGAGCACTATGGGACTTAACATCTGAGGCCATCAGTCCCCTAGAACTTAGAACTACTTAAACCTAACTAACCTAAGGACATCACACACATCCATGTCCGAGGCAGGATTCGAACCTGCGACCGTAGCGGTCGCGTAGTTCCAGACTGTAGCGCCTAGAACCGTTTGGCCACCGTGGGCGACTGTTAGTTTCAATCCGAGCGCTTTAATTCTTATTCCGTTGAGACAGCGCCAGCAATTTGTTGCGTACAGTTTTCGTATTTTATCTTCAAGGTTGTTTGTCATGATGCGTACAAACTGACATATGGGGATGGATGCGCGCACACACACACACACAAACACACACACACACACACACACACACACACACACACACACACACACACACGTAAGTGTTCATCATGATACTTACAAACACACAAAAAGCAGGGTGATGTTAACTGGGAAGTTTTTTTATAATGAGCAATTAACGCAATCGAAAGCCCGCTGGGGCGTGTGCGGTCATGTTTCATTTTTTGGTAAATGAAAGCGGCCGAATTGCAGCGGATATATTCCGCAGAACTCCATTTAGCCAGCCAGTGGGGACGGCTGTGTATGAAAACGGCCTCAATTAAACCGCCAGCGCCGATATCGACGCCGTAATGGAGCCGGGGTCGGGAGCTGAGGTGAGATGTGTTTGGATTGCGGACGGAGCGCAGGGGCAGCCACTGGCCGTCCGCGTAGCTCTGATGTCGAATAGGCTGCCTAGCAGCAGGGGAAACCGTTGCCGCGAGGACAGACCATTTCCACGAGTGTCTGTGCTGGATAGCATAGAAAAAGTTAATATTCCGTGATTTAACATATAATGCTAAGCCAATAATTATCTGCACTTTCGTTCTAATCGGCTTGCGGTCGGCTGTGTGATTTAATGCTGCAGCCAGCAACTAAACAGACCGTTACCTTCGTTTATCACAGGTTTCAGCATTGTCACGTAAGTTCGATTTGCGCTCTTCAGGAGTAAATAAGGCTGCGATAGTTTGAACAGTGTTCTGTACTCTGTATTTTGTGGCCTGAAAGTGTTCGAGGAGCAATTATTCAATGACAGCATTCAGCACAATGCGGGGTCAAATTTTTGTTACGGAGAACCGTTTACCAGCGAGCTGTACAGTTCAAAAGCGCACGATCAAGTGTGAAGGACGAAGGAACGTCAAAACACCTAATCACAACCACCGCTGACGGAAACATTGAACAATTCCGAATAACTAACGAATGATTTGATTAAATGTAGAAATAACATCGCTTCAGTTATGGTTCTTCGTATAAAACCATCAATAACAGGCTCAGCTTTCATGAAGTCTGGGTAAGATGAGTTCCAAAACGACTCAACGAGGTTCTAAAGAACAGCTGTTTGAATCTCTCAACAGCTACTGCACCGACCTACTGATGATGTTAAATGTTGTTGAAACAGATAATCGGTAGCTATGAAACATTGGTTAATAGTTCTGAACCGTTGAGTAAGGACCATAGTATGTAATGGAAATAACCTCGGATTTCTTGCCACAAAGTAATTCACAAGTCAGTTCTCAGCAGCGAAATAACACTCACAGCTTTTTGGGAAGCACAACGGCCGGTTCTATAACAGTAGAATTACCTGGAGAAAGGGCCTACAGTAAGCAGTCAGTGTGACATTAATATGCTCTAGAACGAGGTGAAACCTGCATCCTGTATGCACTCCTGATTGCGTCCAGTCAGATATCCGTTTGTTTGGTCCTCTTGCAGATCGTTTAAGATTTATCTCCGTCACACAGGTAAAGTAACGTTGCATTCGTGTGTTGGTGACGGTATTGGAAAGCTTTTGCAACGATGAAGTAAGTGCAGTGAAAATCACGATGACTGTGTTAAAAAGTGAAGAACTTTTCAATTTTTCCGTGTTGGTGTAACAGCTCACAAACATAATGTGCAAATAAAAATCCGTAGAGAGGATTCACCCTTAATAAGCTGGGTTATATTAGCTTCGAAGTATCAGTGCAGTGCGTTTTGCTTCTCACGGAAATCCAACAGGCCAATCAACGACGAATTATTTGTTGGAAGGAAAGAAGGAAGAAAGGGAGGTCAGTGCCCAACATCACGTCGACGACAGGGTCACTAGGGATGGCTATGAAGCCCATATTACGGCAGTATTCGTGGAATAATTAGTCATAATCTTTCCAGCCACTTACTCCTGGCACTTACGTAAATTTATTCCGCCAAACCTTTTTTTTCTTTTCTTTCCTTGTTACGGAGGGGGAGGGGGGGAGCACTTGTACGGGAATTGGAATCATAGTCTACAAAGTGCATTGCTGTGAATGCTTACTTAAATTGTATAATAGTTGGATCGGTGTCGACTAAGTAATCTACACGTATAGCCTTATAATTTTTTTTAAAAAAGTGGCATACTCCATCTTGACTGACTGAAGTATATATGTGATGCAAACACGACAGGACGTGGTAATTATGTCCATATTACTGTTCATCTATGCTATCTAAGTCCTCCACAAATCTTACAAACTTCACCCAAAATAGTGTTTTCTTTACGGCTTCCTTTACCGGACAGTGCAGCAGGTTACTAAAACGTCGTGTACAAGACGCACACAACAATTTTGGTGAGACAACAGTCATAGGATAGCGATACGCACATACACAGATGGTGATAGATTGCGAACACAGTTTATAAAAGGGCAGGTCATTAGTGGAGGTGTCATTTGTACTCTGGTGACTCATGCGAAAAGGTTTCAGACGTGACTAGGGGGCACAATGGGAATTAACATACTCTGAACTTGGAATAGTAGTGGGACCTAGAGGCATGGAAAATTCATTTCGGAAATCGTTAAGGAATTGAGTTCCACGACACATGATGTTACGTGTGCCCCGAGAATACCAAAATTTCAAAAATTATGTCTCACTATGAACAACGCAGTGGCCTACGGCCTTTAATGTACGAGCGTCATCAGCGTCGATTGCGTGGAGTTGTCAGTTCCAATAGTCAAGGAACTCTGCGTGAACTAACTGCAGAAATCAATGTGGGACGTAAGACGAACTTATTCGTTAGAACATAGTATGGCAGCAGACGACTGACTAGAGTGCCTTTCGCAGCAGCACGACATCGCCTTCATTTCCTCTCTCGGTCTAGTGACAGTATCCGTTGGACCCTAGACGACTATAAAATCGTGGCCTGGTCAAGTAAGTCCCTCTTTCGGCTGTTAAGAGCTGCTGGTAGGGTCTGAGTATGACACAGAGCCCACGAATCCATGGAAAAAAGTTGTAAACAAGGCACTGAGCAAGCTGGTGGTGGCTCCATAATGGCGTGGGCTCTGTGTACATGGAATGCACTGCATCCTCTGGTCCAACTGAACCGTTAATTGACTGGAAACTGGAGGTCGTTTGCAGTCATTCAAGGACTTTAGGTTCTCAAACAACGATCGAATTTTTATGGATGACAGTGCGCCCTGTCACAGGGACGCAATTGTTCGCGACTTGTTTGAAGAACTTTTTTGACAATTCGACTAAATGATTTGATTACCTAGATTTCTCGACATGAATCAAATGGTTCAAATGGCTCTGAGCACTATGGGACTTAGCTTCTGAGGTCATCAGTCCCCTAGAACAGAACTACTTAAACCTAACTAACCTAAGGACATCACACACATCCATGCCCGAGGCAGGATTCGAACCTGCGACCGTAGCGGTCCCGCAGTTCCAGACTGTAGCGCCAAGAACCGCTCGGCCACCCCGGCAGGCCGACATGAAGCCCTCAAACATTTATGGTACATGATCGAGACGTCAGTTCATGCAAATAATCCTGCACCGGTGACACTTCTGCAATTATAGATGGATTTAGAGGCAGCATGGCTCACTATTTCAGGAGGGGACATCTAACGGCTGGTTGAGTCCATGGAACGTTGAGTTGCTGCACTATGCCGAGGAAGTGAATGTCCTATACGATATTAGGAGCTACTCCTTGACCTCCGTCATCCATGTGCAAATCCACGTAATTATGGACGCTTAAATTAACGACGCATGGAATGGCAATAAAATAAATCGTGAGTGTTTACACGACACTCGTAATTCCGATTGATGTTCACTAAAAGCTGGGTGAAGTGTGCGGAATTAAAGTGAAGCTTTTCCATTTAGAATTGAAAATCGGGTAATTTCCACTCAAAATTTTCAGCTCTGCTGGCTATGCAGTATGCAGAGTAGCACGAATTTCTACGCGTAATTGTAAGGTAATGGTGTTACCCAAGCTACAGTTAGTTGCTGCATCCTCTGAAGGCAGTCTACGTTATTATCCACATACGCCACGAGAAAGTACAAGGATAGGTCAGAACACCGCGAACTTTAATCTTATGAAAGAGCTTCAAAAGAAAACTTTAATCAATATGAACCCTAGAGAGCCTACCCTTAGAAGTCAGTTTAAGGTACACAAAAGTCAACACCCAATTCGTCCGATCGTTAACGGAATAAAGAGTCCACATCATAAAATTAACAAGATTCTTACACACTAAAATTAAAGAAACCGGTTAAAAATAGTGCTGAGGTAATAAACAAGCTAAAAGCGGTAGATATCACTTCCTCTTCTCGTCTGCCTTCTTTTGACGTCGTAAGTTTATACACTAATGTTCCAGTGGATTTCACTCTAAAAATTATTGAAGATAACATTCGGCAACACAGAACTTTAAGTGAGTTGCATTTGTCGGAACTTATGTCATTACTGCAGGTTGTACTAGATTATAATTACTTTCAGTGTAATGGCAGAATGTATGAGCGACAATTCGGCTTAGCCATGGGTTGCCCGTTAGCTGGTATCTTGGCTGACATCTTTGTGGAAGCGTTAGAAGAAATTTTTTTCAAACATAATCCTGTGTTGGGTAATATGATTTCGTTCTATGCTCCTTATGTTGATGATGTACTCAACATATTTGAAGGGAGTGACCAAGATCTACAACAAATGTTTCATGTTTTTAACAGTTTTCACGAGAAAATGAATTTCACGAGATAGATACAAAACAGTGAGAGAGAACTCCATTTTCTTGACTTGAAACTTAAGTTATCTGATAACACTATTAGCTTCGACATTTTTCGTAAAGAAACTTTTTCTGATAATATTATCCCAGCAGGTTCTTGTCATCCTCAAACTCACAAAATCGCCTTCTTTCATTCTGCAGTTCATCGTGCTGTGAGCACACCTTTAGAACAGAATTTCTTAGAAAAAGAAATATCTTTAGTAAAATCAATAGCTACTAACAATGGATACGACCCTAAATTAATTGACCAAATTGTTAGAAAAAAAAGAAAAACAGCTGTAAAATGTTCAACCTTAGGAGATAACAGGGCGAAAAAGAATGAGGGTTATAACTTTATTTCTATTCCATTTTTTGGGAACGTATCATATAAGATAAGAAGACTTCTGCAGAAAAAATACGGTTACAGAGTTGCCTTTTCCGTTAATAATAGCCTGAAACAAAGAGTGATTCATACTATTGGAGCATGGGAAAAACTTGGCGCTAAATCCGGAGTTTACACAATTACTTGTAACGACTGCCCAAACTATTACATCGGACAGACAGGTAGACCCATTAAAGTAAGGTATAAAGAACACATGCTAAGTAAAAATGGGGAAAACGTACATAATTCCACGTTTGCCGAACATCTATGGCACTTACAGCATACGCCACGTGAATTGGATGACGTAGAATTGCTTCATGAAGCGAGTAAGGATCACAAAATGGACCTGCTCGAAGAATTAGAGATTTTCAAGTATCTCTCTCAAAAAGATGGTTTTGTTCTTAATGATCAGGTGCAGCTTAGAAACAAAAAATGTTTATACAGTTATGGTAATATAGTCTGGCTGACTAGAAGTTAGTCTTCTTGCCTGTTGTTGCCGGTGAGACGCGCTTTTCCTGCCTTGTTGGGATTTTACGTATTTTTGATGTTTGCTGTTTGTGATTTTCGATGAGTACGTGTGGTTAATTGACTGTTATGTTTTTATTCACAACGACAGATGGTTTCGTTTTACTTCAACATTTTGGCTGTTTTCGCTAGTATGTACTTTACCGTTTACGTTACGCGAGTTTCTCGCGCATAACACTAGTGCCCTCTCTTGATAGATGTGTTCCGTACCACAAGCTTCATCTACTTAACACCAGAACACGGATAAATTGGTTGAACATTTTCTATTTTACATAGATGTTTTTAATATGGTTTTGATATGTTGTATTTATTAATGACAGAAGGCGTGAATTAGCACAACTTTTAATAATTTTGTTGCACATGTGTATGTATCCATGGATTTTAATGTGCGTTAGTGTCTGGCAAACACCACAAGTGCCGTCTCTCGGCGAAGCTATCTGCCCTATGACATTCACACTCTCGTCACGATACGGCGAAGCTATCTGCCCTAGGGCTTTCACACTCTCGTCACGATAGTTCGTAGGCGAAGTACTGATGCTAAACTGTGTTCGCATCGACCCTGTGTCCACAATCATGTTGTATATGGAGATGATGTCTTAACTACTGGCGACGCCTTTGGCACAGTTGTTTTATTAATCTCCATTGCAGGATGTAATTTTAGCAAGTGAATAAAAGTTTTTGTGCCTCTAGTACTCTGTTGATTTTACGGTTACCTAAGCTATAGTGTTTTCTCTTTCTGATTTCCGATGCTAAGTTTTTGCTAATGAAAGAGTCTTCTTGTTCAGGATATTTTACTTCTGATGCAGGTATATATATATGCATCGAAAACTTGGTCAAGAATTTTTAATACATCTTTATCCTGAAACTGGTTTGGCTGTCATCATTCATCGTGAAGTATTTCAACTGTTGCTGTTTTAGCCGTATTTAAAATCTTGAAATATAATTAATTGCGATCCTACAGTTTTGTGAAAGATTTATCGGTTGCTACGCTATGAGGAACAAGATTCGAGAGGGAATAAAAAGACTATACTGGGTTAGTCGTCGCCGGAGTCAACAAAAACCTACAACGGTTGTCGAGGTTATGGTAGAGTAAAAGCTCGGAACGAGAATGAAAAACGCCCCTATCACAGCACAAAGGAAGGCGAATATGTCCTGGGCAGAGTTAGTAATGTAAAAGAAGGGAACATGCTATTAGACTTATCAAGGAACTTCAGTGACATTAAAATCAAAATATGCAGACGTGTTAACGCTGTCTTACATGTTAAATCTATTCTCTCGGCGGAGTGTTCTCTCTTGAAACACCATTTGTTGCATGTATTGTGAGGGGTGTAAGAACAAAAAGACAAAAGTGAATGTGTTCCTAGAGAGTGGGACACGTCTACAAGAGTAAGTGTTAGAGTGTATGGGTGCCTCTTCAGGGATTCAGTGGGGTGGATGTGCGACAGATTTTTCTTCGTGACACAGCCTTCGCTGTTCGCAGGATTTGCGCCCTTCATTATGTTCAATCGACCGGCACTAAAGGATCTGGCGTGACGAATCTGCCACTTTTGGATCGCATATTACTTCAGCGTCATCAGCGATAAGGCCTTTTATATGATCCCAGGTTGCAGGCAAAAGCTTTTGGCACCATGAAATTAATCACATGCCGTGCGACGTCATGACCGAACGCATATCACATGCACAGCGCAGTGTGATTTAAAGGGATTTCAGGCTAATTAATTTGACTCTGCCGCCTATAGTTTTGTTCCTAGAGGCACTGTGTAGTAGGGAGTGGAGGGTAGTTACTGTACTAGGATCATTCCCTCTATGACGATACTGGAGATGGTTCGTTCACGAACTGACGGGTACAAACGAACGGTTCACCAAGATGAACGGAACGAGAGAGGAACGAATTCTAAGGAACAGTATTTCATAGTTCACTTCGGTCGCGACATCCTACTTATAGTTCACGGGAACGGGATACTGTCGGTGTCTTTCTCGCAACGGCACGTCGGCCGGTCTCGTTCCAGCCTTGGTCCCGTTTCGTCTGTCTCGGTCTCGCTCGGCCGGACTCGTCCTTCTTCGTGTGGCGACTGATCGCAGTTCCACTGCCGACTGCTCATAGTTAGCTCAGTATCGAGTTGTTGTTGTTCATTTCGTTCGCTTCGCACGCGCATTCTACACTCCTGGAAATGGAAAAAAGAACACATTGACACCGGTGTGTCAGACTCACCATACTTGCTCCGGACACTGCGAGAGGGCTGTACAAGCAATGATCACACGCACGGCACAGCGGACACACCAGGAACCGCGGTGTTGGCCGTCGAATGGCGCTAGCTGCGCAGCATTTGTGCACCGCCGCCGTCAGTGTCAGCCAGTTTGCGTGGCATACGGAGCTCCATCGCAGTCTTTAACACTGGTAGCATGCCGCGACAGCGTGGACGTGAACCGTATGTGCAGTTGACGGACTTTGAGCGAGGGCGTATAGTGGGCATGCGGGAGGCCGGGTGGACGTACCGCCGAATTGCTCAACACGTGGGGCGTGAGGTCTCCACAGTACATCGATGTTGTCGCCAGTGGTCGGCGGAAGGTGCACGTGCCCGTCGACCTGGGACCGGACCGCAGCGACGCACGGATGCACGCCAATACCGTAGGATCCTACGCAGTGCCGTAGGGGACCGCACCGCCACTTCCCAGCAAATTAGGGACACTGTTGCTCCTGGGGTATCGGCGAGGACCATTCGCAACCGTCTCCATGAAGCTGGGCTACGGTCCCGCACACCGTTAGGCCGTCTTCCGCTCACGCCCCAACATCGTGCAGCCCGCCTCCAGTGGTGTCGCGACAGGCGTGAATGGAGGGACGAATGGAGACGTGTCGTCTTCAGCGATGAGAGTCGCTTCTGCCTTGGTGCCAATGATGGTCGTATGCGTGTTTGGCGCCGTGCAGGTGAGCGCCACAATCGGGACTGCATACGACCGAGGCACACAGGGCCAACACCCGGCATCATGGTGTGGGGAGCGATCTCCTACACTGGCCGTACACCACTGGTGATCGTCGAGGGGACACTGAGTAGTGCACGGTACATCCAAACCGTCATCGAACCCATCGTTCTACCATTCCTAGACCGGCAAGGGAACTTGCTGTTCCAACAGGACAATGCACGTCCGCGTGTATCCCGTGAGACCCAACATGCTCTAGAAGGTGTAAGTCAACTACCCTGGCCAGCAAGATCTCCGGATCTGTCCCCCATTGAGCATGTTTGGGACTGGATGAAGCGTCGTCTCACGCGGTCTGCACGTCCAGCACGAACGCTGGTCCAACTGAGGCGCCAGGTGGAAATGGCATGGCAAGCCGTTCCACAGGACTACATCCAGCATCTCTACGATCGTCTCCATGGGAGAATAGCAGCCTGCATTGCTGCGAAAGGTGGATATACACTGTACTAGTGCCGACATTGTGCATGCTCTGTTGCCTGTGTCTATGTGCCTGTGGTTCTGTCAGTGTGATCATGTGATGTATCTGACCCCAGGAATGTGTCAATAAAGTTTCCCCTTCCTGGGACAATGAATTCACGGTGTTCTTATTATTTTAATTTCCAGGAGTGTAGATCTGTTTCAAACCTTTTTTGAACTCTGAACTTCTGATTCTTTTCGTATTCTATTCAGCGTCCACGAACGGTAATTAAAATGTATTTTATAATTACGTAAATTAGATAAAAATTACGTGGTATGGAATACATACATCTTTTCAGGCAACAAAACGACGTATCAGCTTATTTCACTATTACGATAAATAGCAGAAAATACATTTGTAAAAAGGCAAGATTCTTTGTTATTAGACATGCAACACTACACACACGAGTGGCCATTTTCTTTCTTAGCTCCAAGATAAATGAGCATGTTCATTGCTATGGAAGGCAGACCAACTTACAACCGAATGGAGCCCGCGCTTCGTAATCGAGTGTATGGTGTCACATTTTGTAAAGAGAATATGATAACTCCTGCAACATTATTTCAGTGGTACATGGTGGCGCACGAAAAATCGGCCCCGAGTACTAGGCTGCGCATTGTCGCTTACCAGTCGTCATCTATTGTTTCGAAGTTGTTTGCATTAGCTTATTTGTTATTTCTTCACTGCCTAATTATCACATGTTTATCTATTCTGCTCGTAGCAGTCAATAAATCCTGCGTTACTGGCGAGCAGTCTGTACTCGGGGCCGGTTTTTCGTGCACCACCTTATATTATTTTACTGCGATCAGCCACATAACGCTACAGTTGGCTAAGCGAGATGTTTTGCAGAATTCCGTAAATTGCAAGTGTGTCAGAATCCTGTTACGAATAAAAACGCTGTACTCCAGGGGGGAGGCAAGTGCGCCCTTTTGGCGCCTCCCATTTTCAGTCACCTATGCTACTAATTTTCAGTATGTCATAAGAAACATATACCAAGCACAATGAACGGTGAACGTGTAAAAATGAACGGTTCCCAAAGAAGAGCGATCACCAGTGAACTAGCTCTCAAGGGTGAATGACTTTGCCCATCTCTAGACGATATGAAATCATTGAATGTAGTGCTATTTGGATAAACGTACTCATAAATTCACTTAAAGGCTAATACATTATCGCAATAACAACACAAACAGGGCTCTGATCAGGATCGTGTGGTGCAATGCTTATGCATTTAGTGAGATGTTTATATTGGTTTCCTAAGATGTATACTCTCAGTATGGGCGTGTGTGTACTTTGTCCCTTAGGTTACTCCTTAGAGATAAACGATCAGTCTGAAACATGTATCAATTTTATGGAACTTAGTAAACTCTCACACAATCATCACAGTTGAGGAATGCCTTGAGTAAGTTGCTAGTAAAACGCAGTTGTTATTCATTTCGATTTACATTGCAGGAAATAAATGCAACATCCTAAACGACAATGCTGTTTTATTGACAAGTGATTGGCAAGCAGTTCATCATTGTAGCAGAATACGATATCAAATTCAGACCACATGAAACGCCCGTCAAAGTAAAGGGTGCCCAAACATTTTCCACTCGCGGTGTTCCACGGACCAATACTAAAAGCAGAAATAAACCACCGATACACTGTGCCCAACATGGGAAACAACCCATTGATATGTCCATCCAGTTTCCCACAACCCCAAAATGAGGCGCTGTTCAAATAGCTGAAGTTGTTAAAGAGAACTACGTATTCGTTGGCCGGGCATGGCTGTACCCTAGAATAAATGCTGCAGACAGGGCTCATCATAAACTCAGCACATTTACTACCTGCAGAGTCAAAACAGAGGGTGCACTGATAGGCCTCCAGAGGGATATTTGATCGCCAATGACCGTGACAAATGAATCACTAACACCACAACTCCTCAATAAGCACGCACATACCCTGCACCACTGAACACAGTTCTTGAAGATGATCCATTTTTGCCGCACTGCATTTATTTTCACAACGCCATTATCAAGTCTCTTATAATTGTGTAAATTAAACTATTTTGTAAAGATATATTCAGTCACGAAGCCAGATACGACCTATCAATTAGAGTCCCCTCTATCCCGGACCTCTCTCTCTCGTTTAAGGATGAAACGCTGGGTAAGAGACAGTCGATAGTTTCCTGCAAAACGAGAAGTTCCTCTCAAAAAATCATCGTTGTCGTTACAGATATTGAATGTGTCTTGAAAGTGGGATTTTGAGAAAGAAGTTTTTCTTGTAACGTCTTTCAATTGGTTGAGCATTTCTGTGTGTTGAGAAACGAACTCATGAAATATGCGAAATGCCCCACTTGGAATCATCTGTATCTCCTCCATTAATTCAGCCAGGTAATAGCCTCAGAATGACGAGCAGAACTTACGAAATAGTTGAACTAATGTCACGTGTACAGCTTCCTTCGTGGGTTAATCAGGCTTTTATATGCTTCTGTCGATATATCTCATTCAGACATCCACCTTAAAAATCCACATATTTACGTAGTCTTCCAACACTAAAATTGCTCAGGGCACATGCTCCTAGGTGATAGTGGGTGTTCGCAATTTATTTATTGATGTACTGGTTAAAAATTTTTGCATTTTCGTCTGTATATGTGCATTATTTTATATTCATTTTTTGTTTGCTAGGTAAGGTATGATTCTTTGCACATATCACTGATCACGTACAAGGCCTGTAGCAGTTTTAAACAAGTTTCTAACGTCGTGACTTGCATAATTACGTCGTGGATAGTATGACAGATTTAGTCTTTTCCGAATTCTCTATATTTTGAGAGGTGATGAGCATGATGTTAACATCTCTAACCTGTAAACGCAGACAGAACACTGCTAAAAAGTTGAAAGCAAAAGAGGTTCACACAGTTCTTGTAATGTCCTCCACAACAGGCACAATTCTGGGAGACACCATTAGATAAAACTAGTGGATGATACTGTACCAAGCTCCTACACTGGTGCAGCCAACAGTCCTCCTTCATCACTCACTTACCTAACACACCTTTACAATCTGCTACAGAATTCAGGTAGCAATGTCTCACAGGAGGCTGCATCTGGTGGAATTTTACTGCAGGAAAGTCGAACGCCATAGGATACTGAGTATGACATCCATTAACGATCATGGAGACGGATCCTGGACCATCTGCACTTATAAAATGTAACACACTTTGTTGCAATTCCTCGTCTTTGGACCTCTGGATGTCAACAGAGCTCAACCGATCGTTGAAATACTCTGATTTCAGCATGATTAGATAACCTTCTCTGCCAACCGCTGTGGCCGAGGAATTCTAGGCGCTTTAGTCTGGAACCGTGCGACCGCTACGGTAGCAGGTTCGAATCCTGACTCGGGCGTGGATGTGTGTAATGTTTTTAGGTTAGTTAGGTTTAAGTAGTTCTAAGTTCTAGGGGACTGATGACCTCAGATGTTGAGTCTCATATTGCTCAGAGCCATTTGAACCATTTTTGAGATAAGCTTCTATAGTAAATATAGTATCTCATCAAAAGTATCTGATCACCTATTAGTGGACATTAATATGGGTCGTGTTCACCCTTCCCCATCATGATGGCTTGACTCTGCTGGGGACACTTTCAACGAGTTGTCTGAATGTCTTTGGAGGAATGGCAGCCTTTCATTATTAGGGAAGGTAACACAGATCAGAGCAGGCGTGTGGAAGGAAGTCGACGTTCTAACTCATCAATGGGTTCAGGTCAGGACCCTCGACAGGCCAGTCCACAAACCATCGCCTCACAGATCCTGCTCTATAGAAGGTGTATTGTCATGCAGGTACTATCACCGTGTCCTGAGAGTACGCATACACGGTGCTGTAATATTTGTTCATATCCTTCCGATATTAGCGTTCTTTAAAGCTCTATAGGGGGACTACACCACAAACACGAAAAATTAAACTCCCTATACCGTGACGCCATCTTTCCTTACTTAACTGTTGCATTACAATAATGGTAGGTAACATTCTTGTGGCATTCCCCAAGCGAAAATCCTACCATAGGATTACCACGAAGTAGGTACAACGCGATGCATCACTCTGAAACACTCATTTCCAGTCATCCACAATACAGGGTGGTCAATTGATCGTGACCAGGCCAAATATCTCACGAAATAAGCGTCAAACGAAAGAACTACGAAGAACGAAACTTGTCTAACTCGAAGTGGGAAACCAGATGGCGCTATGGTTGGCCCGATAGATGGCGCTACCATAGGTCAAACGGAATTCAACTGCGTTTTTTTTTTAATAAGAACCCCCATTTTTATTACATATTCGTGTAGTACGCAAAGAAATATCAATGCTTTAGTTCGAACACTTTTTTCGCTTTGTGATAGATGGTGCTGTAATAGTCACAAACATATAGTTCACAATTTTAGACGAACAGTTGGTAACAGGTAGGTATTTTAAATTTAAATACAGAACGTAGGTACGTTTGAACATTTTATTTCGGTTGTTCCAATGTGATACATGTGCCTTTGCGAACTTATCATTTCTGGGAACGAATGCTGTTACAGCGTGAATACCTGTAAATACCACATTAATGCAATAAATTCTGAAAATGATGTCCGTCAAACTCAATGCACTTGGCAATACGTGTAACTACATTCCTCTCAACAGCGAGTAGTTCGCCTTCCGTAATGTTTACACATACATTGACAATGCGTTGATGCATGTTGTCAGGCGTTGTCGGTGGATCACGATATCAAATATCCTTCAACTTTCCCCACAGAAAGATATCCGGGAACGTGAGATCCCGTGAACGACCAATCCACCTGTCATGAAATATGCTATTCAATACCGCTTCAGCCGCACGCGAGCTATGTGCAGGACATACATCACGTTGGAAGTACATCGCCATTCTGTCATGCAGTGAAACATCTTGTAGTAACATAGGTAGAACATTACGTAGGGAATGAGCATACATTGCACCATTTAGATTGCCATCGAAAAAATGGGGACCAAGTATCCATCCTCCCATAACGCAGCACCATACATTAACCCGCCGAGGTCACTCATGTTCCACTTGTCGCAGCCACCTTGGATTTTCCGTTGCCCAATAGTGCCTATTATGCCGGTTTGCGTTACCACTGTAGGTGAATGACGCCTCGTCGCTAAATAGAACGCGTGCAAAAAATCTGTCATCGTCCCGTAATTCCTCTTGTGTCCAGTGGCAGAACTGTACACGACGTTCAAAATCGTCGCCATGCAATTCCTGGTGCATAGAAACATAGTGCGGGTGCAATCGATGTTGATGTAGCATTCTCAACACCGACGTTTCTGCGATTCCCGATTCTCGCGCAATTTGTCTGCTACTGATGTACGGATTAACCGCGGCCAAAGCTAAAACACCTACTTGGGCATCATCCATTTGTTGCATGTCGCGGTTGACGTTTCACATGTGGCTGAACACTTCCCGTTTCCTTAAATAACGTAACTATCCGACAAACGGTCCGGACACTTGGATGATGTCGTCCAGGATACCGAGCAGCATACACAGCACAGGCCCGCTGGGCATTTTGATCACAATAGCCATACATCAACACGATATCGACCTTTTCCACAATTCGTAAACGGTCCATTTTAACACGGGTAATGTATTACGAAGCAAATACCATCCGCACTGGCGTTATGTGACGTGATATCACGTACTTGTACGTTTGTAACTATTACAAAGCGAAAAAAGTGGTCCAACTAAAACATTCATATTTCTTTACGTACTACACGAATATGTAATTAAAATGGGGGTTCCTACTTAAAAAAACGCTGTTGATATCCTTCTGACCTATGGCAGCGCCATCTAGCGGCCAACCATAGCGCCATCTGGTTTCCCCCTTCTAGCTAGACGAGTTTCGTTCTTTGTAGTTTTTTCGTTTGATGCTTATTTCGTGAGATATTTGGCTCTGTCACTACCAATGGACCAACCTGTATAGTGGCGTCGTTCTTTACACAATCTCAAGCTTCGCTTAGCTTTCGTTGCAGAAACGCGTGTGAGGAGGGGATCGACCACTGTACCCCATTCTCTTCTACTCGCTACACACAGTCACTGTGCCATCTTTACTGCTGGCAGCATTTTGGAACTCACGAGTGATGCATTCAGCTGAATTCCTGCGCCTTTTTACGGTTGTCTTCCGCAATGCTCGACTGTCTCTGTTCGTCAGAACGTGACGTCTGCCTGATCTGCTATTAGTTGTGGTTGTTCCTTCGCGTTTTCATTTCACAATCAGATCACATTTACTCAGGTAGTGCAGATATAAATCACCCTACGCCAGTACATTGCTACTTCCCTCTGCACAATGAGCGTGCTACCACCAGACGAGAATGAAAGTTCTTGGCAGATTAAAGGTGTATGTAGAACCTGTATGCGAAACAGGAATATTAGTTTCGTGTGCAGTGTTCTTACCGACTGAGCCACTCATGCACGATTGCTGACCTAATTGCACAGCTTCAGTTTTAGCTGAACAGTCCTCTGGAGAACCAAAGACTCATTCTGGAAACAGTCCCCTTAGCTTTCTACCCAATATCCTTTAAGAAAATAGTGCTAGTACAGCGAAGTCGCTGCTCTTGTAATATCGGAGAGACGTACTGGCAGAAGTGAAGCTATGAGAGCGGGTCATGAGTCACGCCTGAAAAGTCTATAACAGCATTTTTCGCGGAAATCGAAGATCTTGGTTCGAGTCCCATTCCAGAGCACAGATCGGATATGCTAATAAAATTTAGAACAGCACACACTGCAACGCAGAATATACTGGGTGTTCGGCAATTCCCGTTATAAATTTCTAGGACTTATAGGACATGAATAGAGAACCATATCCAGAAACCTGCCATTGCCATTCTACGACGGTTTCAATGCAGATGTCTAAATCATCCGCTTCTGCTTGTGCAACTATATTAAGCCCGACCCAATACAGTTATTAGGTAACAATCATATCGATACATCAGTTTATCGCTCAAGCAGATTAGTTAGTACTAAAAGTTAAACATTACCTATTTATGTTCAAATGGCTCTGAGCACTATGGGACTTAACATCTGTGGTCATCAGTCCCCTAGAACTTAGAACTACTTAAACCTAACTAACCTAAGGACATCACACACATCCATGCCCGAGGAAGGATTCGAACCTGCGACCGTAGCAGTCGCGCGGTTCCGGACTGCGCGCCTAGAACCGCTAGACCACCGCGGCCGGCCTATTTATGTTATTCCAATACAAAAAAACAGTATACTGTACTTACAGAACAGTACTGATGCATTACAACAGCAGCTCGATATGGCGACCACCAGCGTTGTTACAAACATTGTACCTACGAAGCATGTTCTGCTGCATACTCCCTATCCCACCTGGTGTCTCTTCAATTTGGAAGGAACACGTAGAAAATGTTGTGGGGTAAGCTAACCAGAGACTGCGTTTTATTGGTAGGACGCTTAGAAAATATAACAGATCTACTAACTAGACTGCCTATACTACGCTTGTCCGTCCTCCCTTTGGAATACTACTGCATGGTGTGGGATTCTTACCAGATATGATTGACGGAGTGCATCGAAAAAGTTCAAAGAAGGGCATCACGTTTTGTATTATCGCTAAATAGGAGACAGAGTGTCACTGAAACGATAGAGGCATCATTAAAAGAAAGGCGTTTTTCGTTGCGACGGGATCTTCTCGCGAAATTCCAATCACCAACTATCGCCCCCGAATGCGAGAATATTTTGTTGGGGAGAAATGGTCACAATGATAAAATAAGGGAAATCAGAGCTCGCACGGAAAGATATACGTATTCGTTTTTTCCGCGCGCTATACGAGATTTGAATAATAGACAACTGTGAAGGTGGTTCGATGAACCCTCTTTGCAGAGTATCCATGTAGATGTGGATGTTGATGTAGAATTTATAGTACAGCGGCCACTATTCGTGCTAGCATCTCTTCCTCAGTCTCTATAGAAGTCACATAAATTAAACTTTGCATGCGACCCCACGAGAAGTAGAGCATACGAGTACATTACCTTACTGCGCACCAGAACGAGCAACTCTGACACTTTTATCTTTCGCCTAACAGATGTGAACGCGTTACACGTCTGAATTGAAACAGTCGTAGAACGGATACCGTACGTTTCCGTACACGGGTTCCCATTTAAAGTATTGTGTACTCACTACTACCTGCAAGTCATTGAAATTTATAATGGAAATTTCCGAACACCCTGCACAAACTGAAAAGCCTAAATCACGAGGTGAATGCACGGCGCTTCGTTACATACGTACTATCTGACAATCCAGCATTCCCAGGGTATTGATTTTGCCAATTTTCTACTACAAACGAAAAAAAAAATGAACTGGGTTTACAGGGTAATACCACGTATAGTTTCTGCACACCGGGTGCAGATGCTTCACGAGTCTAAAACGCAATTTTGTAAGCATCTCTGTGCCAACGCCTCTTCATAATTCTATATACGCGATTGTTTTCGCCTAAAGCCATTTGCGTTTCACAGATAAAAGCTGTCAAAACTGCAACCAGGGTTCATGAACTTCCTTAAGTTGTCGCGACTGTAGTAAGAAACTGACGTATAAAAACTTCACGCGTAAGACTGCACTTTTTCACGCGTCTCAGTGTTTATGACGTCGTATCTCTTGATCTAGCTGACATCAGTCTTATGGCTGGTTTGATGCGGCCCGCCATGAATTCCTCTCCTGTGCCTACCTCCTCATCTCAGAATACCACTTGCAACCTGCGTCCTCAAATACGTGCTGGATATATTCCAATCTCTATTTTCCCTTACAGGTTTTACCCTCTATAGCTCCGTCTAGTAACATGAAAGTTATTCCTTGAGGTCTTAACGGATATCTTGTCATCATGGTAGATCGCTGGAAGAACGTAAAGTACCTATCGACTGGAAGAAAGCGCAGGTCGTTCCCATTTTCAAGAAGGGTCATAAATCAGATGCGAATAATTATAGGCCTATTTCGCTTACGTCAATCTGTTGTAGAATAATGGAACATGTTTTGTGTTCTCGTATTATGACGTTCTTAGATAATACAAATCTCCTTCATCATAACCAACATGGATTCCGCAAACAGAGATCATGTGAAACTCAGCTCGCCCTATTTGCCCAAGAAATTCACAGTGCCGTAGACACTGGCGAGCAGGTTGATGCCGTATTCCCGGACTTCAGGAAGGCATTTGATACGGTTCCGCACTTACGTTTAGTGAAAAAAATACGAGCTTACGGAATATCGGACCAGGTTTGTGATTGGATTCAGGATTTCCTAGAAGAAAGAACACAACATGTCATTCTTAACGGTTCAAAATCTGCAGATGTAGAGGTAATTTCGGGAGTACCGCAGGGAAGCGTGATAGGACCTTTATTGTTTACAATATACATAAATGACTTAGTTGACAACATCGGTAGCTCCGTGAGGCTATTTGCAGATGACACGGTTGTCTACAAGAAAGTAGCAACATCAGAAGACTCGTACGTACTCCAGGAGGACCTGCAGAGGATTAATGCATGGTGCGACAGCTGGCAGCTTTCCCTAAACGTAGATAAATGTAATATAATGCGCATACATAGGGGCAGAAATCCATTCCAGTACGATTATGCCATAGGTGGTAAATCATTGGAAGTGGTAACGGCCGTAAAATACTTAGGAGTTACTATCCGGAGCGATCTGAAGTGGAATGATCACATAAAACAAATAGTGGGAATAGCAGGCGCCAGGTTGAGATTCCTAGGAAGAATTCTGAGAAAATGTGACTCATCGACGAAGGAAGTAGCTTACAAAACGCTTGTTCGTCCGATTCTTGAGTATTGCTCATCAGTATGGGACCCTTACCAGGTTGGATTAATAGAAGAGATAGACATGATCCAGCGAAAAGCAGCGCGATTCGTCATGGGGACATTTAGTCAGCGCGAGAGCGTTACGGAGATGCTGAACAAGCTCCAGTGGCGGACACTTCAAGAAAGGCGTTACGCAATACGGAGAGGTTTATTATCGAAATTACGAGAGAGCACATTCCGGGAAGAGATGGGCAACATATTACTACCGCCCACATATATCTCGCGTAATGATCACAACGAAAAGATCCGAGAAATTAGAGCAAATACGGAGACTTACAAGCAGTCGTTCTTCCCACGCACAATTCGTGAATGGAACAGGGAAGGGGGGATCAGATAGTGGTACAATAAGTACCCTCCGCCACACACCGTAAGGTGGCTCGCGGAGTATAGATGTAGATGTAGATGTCCCTTCTTCTTTTCAGTCGTTTCCTCATTATCCTTTCCTCGCTGATTTTTCGGAGAACTTCCTCATTCCTTACCTTATCAGCCCAACAAATTTTCAAGATTCTTCTGTAACGCCATATCCCAGATGCTTCGATTTTCTTCTTTTCTGGTTTTCCCACAGTCCGTCTTTCACTACCATGCAACGCTGTGATCCAAAAGTAGATTCTCAGAAATTTCTTCCTCAAATTAATGCCTATATTCGATTTTAGTAAACTTGTCTTGGTCAGGAATGCCCTTTTGTCACCGTGAGTCTGCCTTTGATGTCTTCCGTGCTCCGTATATCACACGTTACTATTCTGCAATGATAGCAGAGTTTCTTAACGTCGTCTGCTTCGTGATCACCAATTTTGACGTTAAGTTTCTCGCCATTCTCATTTCTACTACTTCTCAATACTTTCGTCTCTCTTCAATTTACACTCGAACTATGTTATGTATTCATCAGAGGGGTCGTTCCATTCACCAAATACTGTAATTCTCCTTCACTGCCACTGAGGATAGCAATGTCATCAGGGAATATCATCATTGATATCCATTCACCCCGAATTTTAATTCCACCGTTGGACCTTTCTTTGACTTCTGTAATTGCTTCTTCGATGTTTAGATTCACCAGTAAATGCGAAAGACTACATCCTTGTGTTACAACTTTTTTTATCCCAGCACTTTGCTCTTAGTTCCCCACTCCTACATCCTCAGTTCCTCAATTCTCTTCCGCATTCTTCTCTATATTATTCTTGTTAACAACTTGTATGGATGATCTGTTAAGTTGATTGGGCGATAATTCCCGCACTCGTCGGCTCTTTCAGTCTTTGGCACTGTGTGGATGACGTTTCTCCGAGAGTCATATGGTAATCACCGGACTCATATATTCTACACACCAATGTGAATAGTCGTTTTGTTGCCAATTCCCCCAATGATTGCAGAAATTCCTATGAAATGTTATCTATCCCTTCTGCCTTGTTCAATCGTAAGTCTTTCAAAGCTCTTTTAAATTCCAGTTCCAATACTGGATCCCTGTCTCGTCCATGTAGACTCCTGCTCCTTCACATTTCACGTCATCAAACAACTCTTTCCCCTAATAGAGGCTTTCAATGTACTCTTTCCACCTATCCGCTAACTTCTGTCATTTTAATAGTGGAATTACCGTTGCACTCTTACTGTTACTAGTCTTGTTTTTAATTTCACAGAAGTTTGTTTTGAGTTTTCGATATGAGACAGTCTGTTCGACAATCATTCCTTTTTCGATTTCTTCACATTTTTTCTGCAGCCATTTCGTCCCTGAACATTTTTGTACTTCCTTCTTTCATCGATCAAGTGGAATTACTTTATGTCTTACCCGTCGTATCTTCGCAGTTACCTTCTTTCAAAGTTTTTTTTTTTTCATCTTCCGTGATTGCCCATTTTAGGGATGTCCATTCCTCTTCAGCTGAAAAGCCTACTGAGATAATCCTTATCGCATTATCTACAGCGTCACAGAACTTGAAGCGTATGTCTTCGTACTTTAGTGCTTCCGCACTTCTTTGCGCATTGATTTCTTCTGACCACTCTCTTAAACTTCAGCCTACTATTCATCTCTTCTAAGCTGTGATCTGAGTTCACATCTGTTCTTGAGTGCACCTTACAATCCAGTATCTCCTGGTCTTTTCCAAGTATACTTCCTCCTCTTGTGATTCTTGAACAGAATATTCGCTATTACTAGCTGAAATTCATTGCATAACTCAATTAGTCTTTCTCTTCTCTCATTCCTAGTACCAAACCCATATTCCCCTGTAAACATTTCTTGTACGTCTTCCCATAAAACCGCATCCCAACCCCCCGTGTCTATAAGATTTTCATCTCCCTTTATGTACTGATTACCGTTCATTCTCCTCATATACTTTTTCTGTCTCTTCGGCTTGCGATGTCGGCATGTATACCTGAACTATTGTTGTCGGTCTTGGTTTGCTGTCGATTCTGATGGGAACAGCCTTACCACTGAACTGTACACAGTAGCTCACTTTCTGCCCTACCTTCTATTCAGAAAGAATCCTGCTCCCGTTATACAATTTGCTGCTGCTGTTGATATTACCTGTACTCATCTGACCGAAAGTTCTTGTCTTATTTCCCTTTCGCTTCACTGACCCCCATTACACCTAAGCTGAGCTTCAAAATTTTCATTTTCAGATTTTCTAGCTTCCCTACCACGTTCAAGCTTCTGGCATTGCTCGCCCCGACTCGTAGAACACTACCCTTTCGTTGGTTATTCGATCTTTTTCCCATGGTCACCCCCCTCTTGACAGACCTCCCGCGAGTTCCGAATGTGGGACTAGACCGGGATCTTTTGCCAATGGAGAGATCGTCATGACACTTTTTCAATTACAGATCCTGTGAGTAACCATTACGTGTCTTTAATGCTGTGGTTTCCTTAGCCTTCTACATCCTCATTCCGTAGATCATTGCTGATTGCTGCGCCATAAAGGACAATATCTCACCCCAAAGACAAGAGAGTGCCCTAAACCTCCGTGCACTCCACCGCCTTCTTTCACAAGGCCGTTGGCATATTGAGGGTGGCTTCTTATCCTGGAAGTCGTCGGCCGCCATTGCTGGTGAACTTTATTCAATATTTAAGTTGTGATGGATTTCTAAACCGAGATCGAGGACGTTTTGATTGATAAACAAAGACGCTACCCTTTTTCTGTTTACTCTATTATTTATTACTAGTAATAGATGCTACTTTTTATTTTAATAATTTTATTTTTCACGAGGCCCTTAAGGAATCAGGTCGTGGGTTGACGTAGGCAGAGTGGGCACGGTGGCAACCAGGGGCCTGAACACAATGTCTCGTCATTCCTGTTCCTGGGAGTGTGCTCCAAGGGATGAATTTTTACTTTTTAATTTTTTTGTGATTTACATGTACAAAATACAAGTAAAGAAACTAAAGCTGCAGTTCAACACATCCAAACGTAATACAGCTACCAAGGTTGTCTAGATTTAACGAATCCACTAATAAAAGGGAAACGGTAACCTGCAACGTCCCAGCTGGTGCGTATGCAGGTAGGCTTCTCGCTAACTTAAAAACGATGAAAACCTGAGCACATCAGGCATGAACATAAGCTCGTGGACCAAGACCTACCTTCTCACTTCACTTCTCGCAGCCAGAACACCGCAGCTAGCCGTGGGCTCCGTGAATAATGAACCCAACTAATTGGAAAAACATGTTCCATATTTCACGTGTCACCGCAAGATTATATGTTGCTCTTTAGTATGTAGCAGAAGTCAATGACGTCCTTGTCGTCGGCGCTACACATATAACACGTTGCCATCCCCTTATACAGTTTACGGAGTTAGTCCTGGCGGTGGAAAAGTATACTTAGTCCTTGAGGAGTAGGTTATCAGGTTTGATCGCCTTATGCACCGTATTCAAAAAAAGGTCCAACACTCGATTGTCGCGCCACAAACTAAATGATGCTCATAAGATTCGACGACCGCTCAGGGGCGAGGGGGAGGGGGTTGGGGGGGGGGGCACAAGGGAAGTCGACCAGGTGAATAGAGCGTAGTCTTTGACTGTTCGGGAACTTGCTGTTCACCGCCACATATCATATCTCCGTAGAGAGAGATGGAAGATGAACCGCTCTCTGTATACTCTGCCACTTTTATAGTCGGTACGTTTGCTTCACCACATTTCGAGAGTGTTGTTGAAGGAAACTTAGACCTACGTCTTTCGTAGTGGGCAGCATGGCCCCCGGCAAACCGTAAAGAATGTAACTGTAATTGTCGAAGAAGTCGCGAAGTTGTGCAAGCGGTGCCGTGAGGTGACTAGCATTGATTGGTGGTCTGAGTGACTGGGAGGGGGCACATCGTCGACCACAACGCACATTAAGGTGACGTGTTCGGTTCTCCAAAGGTGTTATATCGTACTAAGGAACATCCCTCGCACTCTGTTTCTCACGTTTACGAGTCAGATGCCTCATCCTATCGGTAGCGGCGTAAAGGTATTGTGATGGGTTTTAAAGTGGAGATCAACACTCACTAAATGCACGAACGCTAAGTGTAGCCTTGACGCAATCGTGGTGGGAAACGGCAGCATATGCGTCAGATGACCTTTTTTTGTGACAGCTAAACGCTGACATACTGTGCGCGGTAGAACACGTCTGTTGTGGGCGGTGCGTGTTGTCGTACTAATGCACGAATCTTCTGCAGTAGTCATCGATAATTATCCGCCGCTGTACGTCGTATATTTCCTTGCAACACCACTCCCAAATGCTTGAGAGTGGGGGACCTTGGCAATGGGCACTGCTGTCTCTGGTGGCAGTCCTCTGTCCACTTCCATGCATCTGGTCTTTCTTATGTTAATGACACTTCCCGCCCCAGTTTCGTACTGCTGAAGCCATCCCAGCGCTGCCCAGACTTGGTCTCCCGACTTGACCAAAAGATCGACGTCGTTGGCCCATGCGCAGTCTGTAGTTGGACTTCGAAGGCCATGTAGTGCAGGTTCAAGAGCGACTGCAAGAAAGATGGTTGAAAGTGGGTAACCGTGCCGCTCCGAGCTCTGAATCGTGATAGGTTCTGAGATAACACCGTTTACCAGGACTGTCGAGTGCGCACCGTGAATAAGCCGCAAGATTGTGCCCATAAACATCAGGGGGATTTCCATCCATTCCATGACCACGAGCAGAAACACATGTTCCACTCGGTCGAAAGCGTGATGTAAATCAACTTCCATTAATGTTCCTCGTAACCTACATGGCGACATCAGTGCTATGACGCACCTTTATGCCCTAGTGTCACGTAAATATTGCTCTTCCCACCTCAACACGTTTGATCTAAATGTATTTTTTCCTTTATTGCCACGTGAAGGCAGGCACGAAGAATACGTGCGAAAATTTTGTAGTCTGAAGATTTTGTAGTATACGTTCAATAATGTCAGAGACTGATAGTCTTGTGATACGCGTCCACCAAGTGGTTTTGGAAGGGGAACGGGTATCATAATACCCTCGGTGAAATCAGTAGTGACTTGTAAGGTAGGTGTTCAGAGTTTGTTTTACATCTGTATCCGAGTCCGGCCCATCAGAGAAGCAAAGGCCCAGCAGAACTCAAAGAGCCCTGCTCTGTACAGCTGGACCTCCGCATAACAGATCGTGGTGAGTGAAATTACGTGCTCTATCCGTGACGTGACCAGCGATCCATCAATCATTTCGACGTCCCGTGTGAGGGTCGCCGCCGGTACCGCATTTTCCTCACTATACAGTCTAATGACGTTCGTTGCGTAATCCATCGAACACCCTGGCACGTACTTGAACTCTACGTCTACATCTACATCTACTTGGTTACTCTGCCATTCACACTTAAGTGCTTGGCAGAGGGTTCATCGAACCATTTTCATACTACTTCTCTACCACTCCACTCACGAATGGCTCGTGGGAAAAGGAACACCTAAATCATTCCGTTCGAGTTGTGATTTCTCTTATTTTATTATGATGATCATTTATCCCTATGTAGGTGGGTGTCAATAAAATATCTTCGCATTCTGAAGAGAAAGATGGTGATTGAAATTTCGTTAATAGATCTCGCCGCAATGAAAACCGCCTTTGTTTCAGTGACTGCCACCCCAACTCGCGCATCATTCAGTGACACTTTCACCCTTATTGAGCCTGCCCTTCTTTGCACTTTTTCGATGTCCTCCGTCAATGCTACATGGTAAGGATCCCACACCGTGCAGCACTATTCCAGTAGAGGACGGACAAGTGAAATGTAGGCTGTCTCTTTAGTGGGTTTGTCGCATCTTGTAAGTGTTCTGCCAACAAAGCGCAGTCTTTGTTTCGCCCTCCCCACAATATTATCTATGTGGTCTTTCCAATTTAAGTTGCTCGTAACTGTAATTCTTAGGTATTTAGTCGAATTGACAGCCCTTAGATTTATGCGATTTATCTTACACCCAAAAGTTATCGGATATCTTTTAGTACCAATGTGGATGACCACGCACTTTTCTTTGTTTAGTGCCAGTTGCCACATTTCGCACCATACAGAAATTCGGTCTAGATCATTTTGTAATTGGAATTGATCGTCTGATGATCTTACTAGACGGTAAATTACAGCGTCATCCGCAAACAATCTAAAGGGGCTCCTCAGATTATCACCTAGATCATTTATGTAAATCAGGAACAGCAGAGGGCATCTGACACTACCTTGCGGAACGCCAAATATCACTTGTGTTCTACTCCATGATTTACCGTCTATCTCTACGAACTGTGACCTCTCTGAGAGAAAATCACGAATCCAGCAGGCAATTTGATTAATAGTCGCTTGTGAGGAACGGTATGAAAAGCCTTCTGGAAATTTAGGAAAATGGAATCGTTCTGACATCCCTTGTCGAAAGGACTCATTACTTCATGGGAACAATGAGCTAGCTGCGATGCACAAGAACGATATTTTCTGAATCCGTGATTGTGAGGAACGGTATGAAAAGCCTTCTGGAAATTTAGGAAAATGGAATCGATCTGACATCCCTTGTCGAAAGAACTCATTACTTCATGGGAACAATGAGCCAGCTGCGTTGCACAAGAACGATATTTTCTGAATCCGTGTTGGTTATGTATCAAATAGTCAATTTCTTCTAGGTGATTCATAATGTTCGAGTACAGTATATGCTCCAAAATCCTACTGCAAATTGAGGTCAATGATATGGGTTTGTAATTCAATGGGCTACTCCTATTTCCTTTCTTGAATATTGGTGTGACCTGTGCTACTTTCCAGTCTTTAGGAACAGACCTTTCGTCAAGTGAGCGGTTGTATATGGTTGCTAAGAAATGCGCTATTGTGTCTGCATACTCTGAAAGGAGCCTTATTGGTATACCATCTGTACCGGAAGACTTGCCTTTCTAAAGTGATTTGAGTTGTTTCGCAACACCTAAGATATCTGCTATTATGTCAGTCATGCTAGCAGCTGCTCTGGTTTCGAATTCTGGAATATTTACTTCGTCTTCTATCGTGAAGGAATTACGGACAATTTTATTTCGTAACTCCGCTTTAGTGGCACCATCATCGGCAACATTTCCATCGCTAACGCGCAGTGACGGTATTGACTGTTTTTGCCACTGGTGTAATTTACATACGACCAGAATCTCTTTGGGTTTTGTACCATATTTTAAGACAATGTTTCATTGTGTAAACTATTAAAATCATCTCGCATTGACATCCACACTAAATTTCGAGCTTCCGTGAAACTTAGCCAATCTTGGGGATTTTGCGTTCTTCTGAATTTGGCATGCCTTTTTCGATGCTTCTGCAACAGTGTTCTGACGTGTTTTATTTACCATGGTGGATCAGTCCCGGCTCTTTCTATCTTCACTGACGTAAGAACTCACATAGGACTGCGAAATGAAATTCGAAAGTCTCCGTTGCCAATGTGATTTACCTTCGTCAAATCGTGTGATCGTTTTCTGTAAAGCCTGTTAGACAAAGCAGATCCACCATTTAAACGTTGTTCTCGGTGTTGACATTGACGCCACATGTCTTCAGGCTCCCAGAAAAAGTTCTCATCCCGCAGGTGGGTAACATTGGTCTTACATGACACCTGCTGTGCCATGTCTTTTGCCGTGGCAGAGCGATGGTGCAGACATAAGCCTGGTGATCTATAAGGGCCGTACGTCACACCTCAGCGCCAAACGTCGCCGGGAGTAGCCCACGCGACGCATACACCCTGTCTAGTCGACTGGCTGAATGGCTCGTAAAGTAGATACATCAGCGGCTGTCGCCGTACTTCATTTCCCAGAGGTCATGCAGTGCAAGGTCTCGGACCAGAGCTTGTAACGCTGGGCTAGTGATGAAATGTGGGCGTTGATCTTGGGGCGGCAGAACGCGTTTAAAGTCGCCGCCGACAATGTAATTCTCCTGACGTCCTCGAAAGACCGATGGCACTTCAGCTGTGCCTGTGTAAAAGGTTGTGCGTTCGTGTCTCTAGTCGAGCCAGACGGGTCCTAAACATTCACCAAGCGAACCGCCTACAGTCAGGCCAACACCACGGATCGCTGGTAAGTAATCAAATCTTCTAACACTATTCCTTCTCGTGGCAATGTACCTGTGCCACGCCTTCCGTCGGTACCTCTTCAACGATAGACGTCATAATTGTAAACTCATTTGGGGTATCGTTTCGTACATCCAGCGGAATGACTATATTGACTTCCGCTGCCCGCGATATATATTGCAGCATTTTGATCTTTATTGGGGTGCTAATACCAATGACGTTAACTGTAACAAAACGATAGACGTTGGATATGGTGTTCGGTGTGCACTGGTAGAACGTCACGCACCAACGAATCGGCTGGCTACGGAGCATTCTTTCTGGACTAGAGCCATACGACATCGCTTCACTGGCCGCCGTGATCAAGGTTCCCTCCCGACTCATTGTCGGTGGGGGCCTGTGACTGAACGTACGCCTCCTACAGCTCGTCCGTTTGATCCATTTATTGTGCCCGGTCTCCCAAAGAATTGATGGGGGCTCTATCTGGTGACCGTCGCTGGTCTCTGTTATTCACAGGTGGAACGTCGAGTTGTTGTGTAGTTGTGTTCATCGCGTATCTTCCATGGTCCGTAGCACAGACGCTGTGGGTGCGAATTTCGTTGCTTGTCAGTGGAAACGAATCGTGAACATTCCCACTGTCTTGTTCGTAGCCTCGGTTGTGCTGTTCGTCTTCTGTGGACAGCCGTCGCTTCTTTTGCGGTCGCTGTTTCCGTAATTTGCGTAGTCGCTCCTCCACGTCTGCTGACGGATGCTGTTAAGTGCGATTCTCTTGCGTATCTGCTTCCATGTCTAAAGAAGGGGTAGGACGGTAGCGTGGAAGGATCCTGACTCCGCAGTGATTTTGGGGCGTCTGGCTCATGACCTGACAAGTGCAACTACACCGTCAATTACATGGAGTCGGGGGCGATACCCGTAGACTCTACAGGCAACTGTCTATCATGCAGGTCGCTCGCGTCGTTCCGTAGCGCTTACATGTATACAACAGGCGGCGATGTCATCTGCTGTGGTGGGTGTTGGGTGTCCCATGGTAGCTACGTTGTGTATTGTGTGTATTAAACCGGGGACCTAGAAACGACAGAGAGGGTTCGTCCCGCCGTAGCCCTCAGTGGTTCACAACCCCACAACAGGCCACAGCAATCCACCCACCCCACCGCCGCCCCACACTGAACCCAGGGTTATTGTGTGCGATTCGGCCCCCAGTTGACTTCCCCCCCCCCCCCCCCCCCACCCTACCTCCACCGCGGGAACGTCTCGTACCAGACGAGTGTAACACCAGATGTTTGCGTGGTAGAGTAATTATGGTGTACGCGTACGTGGAGACAGTATTTGCGCAGCAATCGCAGGCATAGTGTAACTGAGGCAGAATAAGGGGAACCAACCCGCCTTCGCCGAGGTAGATGGAAAACCGCCTTAAAAACCATCCATAGGCTGGCAGGCACACCGGACCTCGACGCTAATCCGCCGGGCGGATTGGTGCCGGGGACCGGCACGCCTTTCTGCTTGGGAAGCAGCGCGTTACACCGCGCGGGTAGCCGGACGGGCTTTCCATGCATCTAGCTTCACCACATGGCACATGAAACGTTCGATGTAGCTTGGTTTTGGTCTTGTGTATTGTGGGAACCTGACTGTCACCTTCCGTCAGTATAGAGCCACCTTGTAGTAGTAATCAATGCACCGCCATGCCGAGCTTCACGGATGTAAACAAAGCTCGCGCTAGCAGAGCGCGGCCGGAGCCCTAGGCACGTCAGAGCCACAACAACACCGGAGGCGGACTGCCCCTAGACCACAGGTGCTCTTTTTGTCATACGATGATGTATTTGTGCAGGTACGTTCAGCGGCATGTGTGAATACTATCTGCGAATAAGTTGTGAACACAATTGATAGCAAAGAAGTAATAAACGTCACACACAATGCAGCAGTTTCTCACACATCTCAGTGTTTATGACGTCATATCTCTTGAACTACGTGTGACACAGTGATATAATTTTGTAGATGCTTTTATTGGTATATTTGGGTACTGTATACATAATTTAGTGTAAATAAAGTTAATATCACAGAAGAAATAAATTGAAACGTAATTCATGATGCGCCAATTTTTACACATTTCATTATTTCTGAAGTCATATCTCCAGAAATATGACAGATTATTCGTACCACCACAGCGATAGTTGCCTGACAAATGGTTGAAATGGCTCTGAGCACTATGGGACTTAACTTCTCGGGTCATAAGTCCCCTAGAACTTAGAACTACTTAAACATAACTAATCTAAGGACATCACACACATCCATACCCGAGGCAGAATTCGAGCCTGCGACCGTAGCGGTCACGCGGTTCCAGACTGAAGCGCCTAGAACCGCTCGGTCACCCCGACCTGCAGTTTCCCGACAGTAAAGGATATGTAAAGGAGTTTGGTTGAAATCGATCCAGTGGTTTGCAAGGAGATGTGGAACAAACATACATACATTATTATAACACACTAACGGAAAACATCGAAACGCCCAAAATGAATTGTGCGACATCAACGCAGCTTGGTAGGAGTGTTTGTACAAAAGATTACGTCTGTTCAATTTTCGCACTAGTCGCATACGTGCGGTGGCGTTAGTAGCACGACTATGATGATGCAAATCAGGTGTGCGTTAAATACTCGTAACAGTCGTGAGCGTTAGTTACCTTCGCGATTTGACGTGGTGAGTTGATGTTAGTCAAGAATGCCTCTAAGGTGAGAAAGACGCCATTATTAACAGTTCACTGAGTTTGAACGGGATCGCGAAACAGGGAAACGAGAAGCGGGATGTTCCTTCTGCGATGTTGCTGAAAAACTGGGGAAGAATGTAGGCAATATATATGATTGCTGGTAGAGGTGATCATGAGAATGTACGGTCGCAAGAAGATCGGGTTCCGGACGCTCCCAAGGTAGTACCGAGAGGGACGTCTATCATGTTCAGAGTATGGCTCTGGCGCATCGTACTGCATCTGCAGCAGCAGTTTGAGCAGCAGTTGGCACCACAGAGAGACAACGAACTGTTAAAAATCTGTTACTTCAAATGGTTCAAATAGCTCTGAGTACTATAGGACTTAACATCTGAGGTCATCAGTCCCCTAAGAATTTAGAACCACTTAAACCTAACTAACCTTAGGACATCACACACATCCATGCCCGAGGCAGGATTCGAACCTGAGGCCGTTGCGGCCCCGCGGTTCCAGACTGAAGCGCCTAGAACCGCTCGGCCACACAAGCCGGCCCTTGTTACTTCAAGGGCAGCTCCGAGTTAGACCCCCTCTGGGGTCCATTCCACTGAGCCAAAATCACCGCCATTTGCAACGTCAGAGGTGGCACGCGAAAGGTCATTGGAGAGCAGGGTAGAGATTTGTGGTGTTTTCTGATTAAAGCTGGCTTGCCTCCGTACGAGTGATGGTCATATGTTGGCTAGAATGGGGCCAGCTGAGGGCCTACCACCAACCTGACTGTATGTTAGATAGAATGGACCTACAGCTGGACTTATGTTCTGAGATGCGGTTTCGTATGACTGCAGGAGCAGTCTCATGGTTATGACATGAACTGTGACAGCAAATTTGTAAGTAAGTCTGGTGATTTGACCTGTTATGCTGCCATTCATGAGCAGCAGTCCAGGGGTGGTTTGCAATACGATAACGCTCGGCCACATACTGCTGCTTGATCACCAGATCAGTCTCCAGCACATATGGGACATCATCGAATGGCAACCCCAGCGTCACCGACAAACAGCGTTAACCGTCCCTGTATTGACCGGCCAAGTGAAACAGGCAGGAGACTCCATCCCATAAACTAAAATCCGAAACCTGTACAACACAATGCATGCATGTTTGCGCGCTTAAATTCAACATCCTTGCAGTTACACCAGTCACTGATATGGCAACATTTCACATTTGCAATGGCTTATCTCGCGCTGACCTTAACCTATGCTCTTGCGATGTTAACCCCTTAAATATGTTAGACAAAAGTATTCGCAAAATTTCTTTACTCTACATTTATAATTTTTCGTTGTTGTGATTTTCTTCCTGTGACAGTATATATGGGTTAGTCCATCCGGTTGGCCGTGTGGACTAACTCATTTCTTTCCGGGCGGGAAGACGTGCCAGTCCCCGGCAAGAATCCGCCCCCTGGATTAGTGTCGAGGTCTGGTGTGCCGGCCAGTCTGTGGATAGTTTTTAAGGCGGTTTTCCATCTGCTTTGGCGAATGCGGACTGGTTCCCCTTATTCCGCCTCAGTTACATTATGCCGGATATTGCTGCTCAAATACTGTCGACACGTACGCATACTCCATAATTACTCTACCGCTCAAACATCTGGGTCTACATTCGTCTTCTGTGAGACGTCGCCGCGCCCGGCGGGACGGGGGACCAGGCGGGGAAGGGGGGGGGGGGGGGCTCCAGTTGTTGTAGCTTTCTGTCTGCCAGACTTCTTGTAGTTGTTTCTTACACGGGAAACGTAAAGCCTTTGTTCGAGTCAACAACTTTGTTAAATCACGTGGAAATTTATGTCCAATTTTTATTCAGTCATCCCATCTTTCTGGTGATTTATCTCTCTGCTGTTCCATTCATTAAATAATGTTAATACAAATATAAGGTGATTTTCTTTGCTATTTGTATGTGGATAGTAGTGTAAAGACATGTGGATCGTTGAACGTGATTTGTATATGAAACAAGACATTTTGTATCCAGTTCCTCAACAATACATTACGTGTTCAAACAGTCAGATCCTTACGATTTAGGACTTCCCTGATCCTTATTCAAGTTAACCTTCACATGTAACGTTAAATTTGTTGACTTGAGAACTACGTTTCTGAATATACTACGTTCACATGAACTGTCTTTAAAGGTAAGAGGGTATAGCCTCCTTTCAGCTGTGATGGTATTTTCATTTTAAATGAAATTGTCAGCTGTGTATGTAACTTCGAATTGCTGTGGAACTTCAAGACAACTGCTTGCAAAGACGGAGACTTCCAGATAAAATTCCGCTATCAAATTAGCTCAAATCTATGCAATTTACTAGGTGTTACGGATAGAGAGTACAAACACTTCTGTATGCACAAACTGCATCCAAAAGATGTAGTTCAGGCACACATATAGTTAGCAGCCACATGACATCTGTTTCACAGATTATGGATTCACATTTAGCTTGGTTTAACCCTTCTTAAACCCCATTTATTTATTCTCGTTGCGTAAATGGGAATTTCTTTCTAGCCAAACGTAAAGCGAAGTTAGATTGCGTTTATTCACTTATAGATGAGATTCTATACAAAGGGGTAATGTTTCAGGGGTTAAGAATAGATGTCATAATCTCTTATTAACTCACACTTTAAAGTGTGAAGTACTGCATAGGCTTTCACTGTTCCTTTATTCATTAGTAAGAAGTCACCACTTTCCACCCAGCCACTGGCAATTCAGTGTCCTAAAGCCACCACACGGTGCATGGCGAAGGGTACCACTATTAGTCATTTAATTTCCTTTTCTCTACTCGCAGATAGAGCAAGGGAAATACGACTCTCTATATGTCGACGTTCGAACCAAAATTTATCTTGTCTTCATGGTCCTTAACCGAAATGTACAGTCTTAGTCAAAAAAACTGACCGCCGGCCGGCCGCCACAGAGGCTAAGTCCGAGTCGTTCACTTAAGGTGGCCAGTAAAACTGACCGCCCCTGACAACTCTAAGTCCGGCCATCTGCACAATCTGGCAACACTGTAAGATGCGGAAGTGTTACGAGGACGTGTTGTCTACTTCCTAGATGATATGGTTAGAGTGACCCCATGGTCTTGCGGTAATCGTCGTGCATTCTAAACTTAGAGTCGCGTGTTCGCATCCTACTGTTTTTTTTTTTTTTTTTTTTTTTTTTACCGCATTTCGGTCTAAACTTGTGAGTCTGATTGAACATCGAAGACAATTCGCTTAACATTCTACCCACCTGCAATAACAAGTATTCCAGAAACAATTCCGCAGGACAGCTCGTGGCTGCGTCGCGATCATAACGGCTTACGCTCAGGCGTTTCCTCGCGATGAAGCGGCTACCGGCTACCGGCCAGACGCCACCCGCCGCCTGAAATTCGGCGCCGCCCATGTGAAAACGGCGCCACGCTGTCAGTGTATGTATCAATGCCATTTTCGAATTTGAAGTTCTAGTTAGTATCTTGCAGTTAAGCATTGGATTTTGCATACCTGAATATCATGAACTACGGTTAAGCATTGTAAAATTGAGTCGCAAGTGGGAAAAGGTGTAACATCTGCAACACAGTATTTACTTTGGTATAACAGAGGGGTGAATGTAGAGGAGGCAGCTAGAAAGATTAGAACTGTGTTTGGAGCGAGTGCTTTTGGGAAAAATACGCCAGAAAAAGATATTCTTGTTTCAACAAAGATCGTTCTGGCATGAATGCTTTTCCACATTAAGGAAGTCTCGACTACTGATATATGTGACAGATTACCATTTTACCATCATGCGACATTTGCATTCAACAGGCAAAGATCCGAAGTCTGGTGTAGGAGTACTGCATGTTCTAATTCGAAACAACAAAAATCAACGGAGTGACTATTATTGAACGTCATCAGGTCGCTCATTGAGCATTCCTTTGCAGTACTGTTACTGGTGACGTGTTATGATGCCTTTATCGTTAACTTCCTAAGAAGAAATGAAAGGCTGAGTCCCTCCAAAAGACGTAGACTAGAGCAAAGAATAGTGTGAACATAATGTTTTACATTTGATAGCTCCAAAAGTGTGTTTTGGACTACAAATTCTGCCCCAAGGGGTGTGTGCAACACAGCTGGAATTTGTTGTCAACAATTGAGACACCTTTCGGTCGCAGTGTAAGAAAGTCGAGCAACAAAACTACATCACCTTTACTACTGCATGATAACTCACTGTGTTGATTTGAGAAACAAAACTATCCAGGAGATTGACAGGAAAGTCGACTCTCAGACACTTGTAATGTTAGGGAAGTCCTCTCTCAAGCACTTGTCCCTCTCGTCGTGTATTCGTAAAATATTACCTTTCCCGCTCTTGATCGATCAACCGTCAAGGCAATTCATTACTAGACGAAAATACTCTTATAACTACAATGGTTTAACGACCTCGCTAAAACAAGTAGGTTTCTACGGGCGTAGAATTTGTAAACAACTGTGGCATTGTCCATTATAATTATCCGGGCTGTTATGCCGTGGTCGGTTGATGAATTCTGTGTCGATTCCCAACGTTTCGTCTCCGACTGCGGGAGACATCTTCAAGGGGGTCCGTAGCCCAATGGAAGGTCCAACACACCCACAAGGCTGCAGTTGTTTACAAATTCTACGCCCGTAGAAACCTACTTCTTTTAACGAGGTCGTTAAACCACTGTAGTTTTAAGAGTATTTTCGTCTAGAAATGAATTGCCTTGATGGTTGATCGATCAAGAGCGGGAAAGGTAATATTTTACGAATACATGACGAGAGGGACAAGTGCTTGAGAGAGGACATCCCTAACAATACAAGTGTCTGAGAGTCGACTTTCCTATCAATCTCCTGGGTAGTTTTGTTTCTTAAATCAACAGAGTGAGTTATCATGCAGTAGCAAAGGTGATGTAGTTTTCATGCTCGACTTTCTTACACTGCGACCGAAAGGTGTCTCAATTGTTGACAACAAATTCCAGCTGTGTTGCACACACCCCTTGGGGCAGAATTTGTAGTCCAAAACACACTTTTGGAGCTATCAAATGTAAAACATTATGTTCACACTATTCTTTGCTCTAGTCTACGTCTTTTGGAGGGACTCAGCCTTTCATTTCTTCTTAGGAAGTTAACGATAAAGGCATCATAACACGTCACCAGTAACAGTACTGCAAAGGAATGCTCAATGAGCGACCTGATGACGTTCAATAATAGTCACTCCGTTGATTTTTGTTGTTTCGAATTAGAACATGCAGTACTCCTACACCAGACTTCGGATCTTTGCCTGTTGAATGCAAATGTCGCATGATGGTAAAATGGTAATCTGTCACATATATCAGTAGTCGAGACTTCCTTAATGTGGAAAAGCATTCATGCCAGAACGATCTTTGTTGAAACAAGAATATCTTTTTCTGGCGTATTTTTCCCAAAAGCACTCGCTCCAAACACAGTTCTAATCTTTCTAGCTGCCTCCTCTACATTCACCCCTCTGTTATACCAAAGTAAATACTGTGTTGCAGATGTTACACCTTTTCCCACTTGCGACTCAATTTTACAATGCTTAACCGTAGTTCATGATATTCAGGTATGCAAAATCCAATGCTTAACTGCAAGATACTAACTAGAACTTCAAATTCGAAAATGGCATTGATACATACACTGACAGCGTGGCGCCGTTTTCACATGGGCGACGCCGGATTTCAGGCGGCGGGTGGCGTCTGGCCGGTGGCCGGTAGCCTCTGCATCGCGAGGAAAAGCGCGAGCGTAAGCTGTTATGATCGCGACGCAGCCACGAGCTGTCCTGCGGAATTGTTTCTGGAATACTTGTTATTGCAGGTGGGTAGAATGATAAGCGAATTGTCTTCGATGTTCAATCAGACTCACAAGTTTAGACCGAAATGTGGTAAAAAAAAAAAAAACAGTTGGATGCGAACACGCGACTCTAAGTTTAGAATGCACGACGATTACCGCAAGACCACGGGCTCACTCCAACCAAATTATCTAGGAAGTAGACAACACGTCCTCCTAACACTTCCGCATCTTACAGTGTTGCCAGATTGTGCAGATGGCCGGACTTAGAGTTGTCAGGGGCGGTCAGTTTTATTGGCCACCTTAAGTGAACGACTCGGACTTAGTCCCTGTGGTGGCCGTTCGGCAGTCAGTTTTTTTGTCTAAGACTGTACATAGGCGACAGCAGAATCGTTCTGAAGTCAACTTCACTTAGCGGGTCTCTAAATTTTCTCATTAGTGCTCCTTGATAAGAGCCTCACCTCCGTAACAGCTGCATGCTGATCGAACCTATCTGTAACAAATCTAGCAACCCATCTATGAACTGCTGAGATGTCTTCCTTTAATTCGACCTGTTGCGGATCCCAGACACTGGAGCAGTACTTAAGTACAGATGGCACTAATATTCTTTTCGCAGTCTCCTTTACAGATGAGCCACAGCTTCCTATAATTATTACATTAAATTGGAGCTGAGCGTTCGCCTTCCCCGTTAAAATCGTTTCATGTTCATATCATTTCCTATCCCTTCGCAACGTTACGCCCGGATATTTAATCGACGTGACTGTGCCAAGCAGCACACTTCTATCGCTGTATTCGAACATTACGATTTTGTATTTCCTATTCATCTGTCCTAACTTCAGTTTTTCAATTTTTAGAGCTGGCTGACATTCATCACATGAACTACAAGTTTCGCTTAAGTAATCTTGTATCCTCCCACAGTCATTCAAGGACGACACCTTCTCTTACACCACAGCATGACCAGCAAACAGTGCCACAAGACTGCCTTGCATGTCTGCCGAATCCTTTACGTATATAGAAAGTAATAGCAGTTCCATCACAGTTCCCTGGGACACTCCTGAAGATACCCTCGCTTCTGATAAATATTCGCCGTCGAGGACAAGGTACTGGGTTCTACACTCCTGGAAATGGAAAAAAGAACACATTGACACCGGTGTGTCAGACCCACCATACTTGCTCCGGACACTGCGAGAGGGCTGTACAAGCAATGATAACACGCACGGCACAGTGGACACACCAGGAACCGCGGTGTTGGCCGTCGAATGGCGCTAGCTGCGCAGCATTTGTGCACCGCCGCCGTCAGTGTCAGCCAGTTTGCCGTGGCATACGGAGCTCCATCGCAGTCTTTAACACTGGTAGCATGCCGCGACAGCGCGGACGTGAACCGTATGTGCAGTTGACGGACTTTGAGCGAGGGCGTATAGTGGGCATGCAGGAGGCCGGGTGGACGTACCGCCGAATTGCTCAACACGTGGGGCGTGAGGTGTCCACAGTACATCTATGTTGTCGCCAGTGGTCGGCGGAAGGTGCACGTGCCCGTCGACCTGGGACCGGACCGCAGCGACGCACGGATGCACGCCAAGACCGTAGGAACCTACGCAGTGCCGTAGGGGACCGCACCGCCACTTCCCAGCAAATTAGGGACACTGTTGCTCCTGGGGTATCGGCGAGGACCATTCGCAACCGTCTCCATGAAGCTGGGCTACGGTCCCGCACACCGTTAGGCCGTCTTCCGCTCACGCCCCAACATCGTGCAGCCCGCCTCCAGTGGTGTCGCGACAGGCGTGAATGGAGGGACGAATGGAGACGTGTCGTCTTCAGCGATGAGAGTCGCTTCTGCCTTGGTGCCAATGATGGTCGTATGCGTGTTTGGCGCCGTGCAGGTGAGCGCCACAATCAGGACTGCATACGACCGAGGCACACAGGGCCAACACCCGGCATCATGGTGTGGGGAGGGATCTCCTACACTGGCCGTACACCACTGGTGATCGTCGAGGGGACACTGAATAGTGCACGGTACATCCAAACCGTCATCGAACCCATCGTTCTACCATTCCTAGACCGGCAAGGGAACTTGCTGTTCCAACAGGACAATGCACGTCCTCATGTATCCCGTGCCACCCAACGTGCTCTAGAAGGTGTAAGTCAACTACCCTGGCCAGCGAGATCTCCGGATCTGTCCCCCATTGAGCATGTTTGGGACTGGATGAAGCGTCGTCTCACGCGGTCTGCACGTCCAGCACGAACGCTGGTCCAACTGAAGCGCCAGGTGGAAATGGCATGGCAAGCCGTTCCACAGGACTACATCCAGCATCTGTACGATCGTCTCCATGGGAGAATAGCAGCCTGCATTGCTGCGAAAGGTGGATATACACTGTACTAGTGCCGACATTGTGCATGCTCTGTTGCCTGTGTCTATGTGCCTGTGGTTCTGTCAGTGTGATCATGTGATGTATCTGACCCCAGGAATGTGTCAATAAAGTTTCCCCTTCCTGGGACAATGAATTCACGGTGTTCTTATTTCATTTTCCAGGAGTGTATTACGTAAGATGCCTTAGAGACACTCTTATATCTGGAAACTTATTCCATACGCTCATAATTTCGTTAACAGTTTGTAGTGGTGCACTGATGCTTGTCGGAAATCTAGAAGTACGAAATCTACCTGTTGCTCTTCATCCATAGTTCGCAGTATATCATCTGAGAAAAAAGCGCGCTGAGTTTCGCTCGATGAATGCTTTCTGAAACCGCCCTTAGACATAAAGCTTTTCCGTCTGAAGGAAATTTATCACATTCGAACTGAGAATATATTAAAGAGCTCGCTTATTCACGACAGTTCCGAAAGATGGCTACTGAGTGCCACAAAATCCTCCATCGGTGCAACAAGCTGATAAAGCTATAATTCTCCCCAAGATACCGCCTTTTCCAATACACAAGAGCCGATAGAAAGAGGCATAAAATATTTTAAATGCTCGGCCTCGTAGGACAAATGGAGTGAGTTACGTTTCTAATCCGATGTGGGTTTCGGTGTTGAAAGCGGTGTTACCGACGAGCATTTGAAAGAATATCAGTGTCGAACCCATGTTGCTTTAGAATACGTATTCATTGTCGGAGAAGCAAAGTAAGCCCCTACTTGTCCTTTGCCTTCTGTCAATGGTTAATAATAAATTACCTGACGACCACCCAGAGTCACACACAAGTAAAGAAGCCGCTTCATAAATGTAGAAAATGGTTGTCTAATATGTCCTCCTGTTCGGCCTATCCCTACTAAGTTTTCCTTTAATGTTACGTTGAGATGATCTCTTACTCGGAGCTGCAAATATGCCTCATAAGCATAATGAGACATCAGGTAATCGTATTAGGTAAGCATCGAATGTGGGCAGTCTAACGCAAGGAAAAGTAGCGAAGAAATCTCTCTAGTCATTATTAGCAAGAGAACTGAGAACGGCAGCAATTTTTATTTTCTTTGTACCGTGACATCGTGGCAAGAGGCATGTTCCGCCCGATGCAAAGGTGGCGCGAACGCTGCTGCTGTTCCCTCGTCCTGTACGGGAGAGAGCTGGAATCTGGAGAGGCGGCGCACCAGCGCCTCTAGGAAGCAACGGTCGAAGGCCTGCAGAGTCTGGAGGACTAAGTGTTGTGGAACAGCGGAACAGCAGGAACTGCAGCCGACTGCTGGTGGCAGTGCCAGACTATACGAGCGTGCGGTGCCGAAGACAGGAATTACACGGCGTCCGGTTTCTTCTTGGCGCCCAGATGTTTGTTCCTTGCTGCTACTGGAGAGCACGGACTGGGGCAAGATCATGGGCTGTTGTGTGTGTGTGTGTGTGTGTGTGTGTTTTACGCACAGCACTTCCAAGGGCCAGTGCAAGTTATTGTGAGGCCTGTCCGTTATACGGCTAGTCTTGTACTAGCAGAGAATGCAGAGGAGGCACTATTGCTAACTAGCCTGTATGTGCAGCGGTTCTGTGCAAAGATGACCATGTTATTTCACTGCTGTTAACTGAGTCTGAGAGTGATTATAAAGCCTCATTCCGAGTCTTCGGTCTAACATTATTTCAGGTCGTTTTTGCAGCAGCAACGTGTGAACCAAATGACATATTAGTGATTTAGTAATACACTACTGGCCATTAAAATTGCTACACCACGAAGATGACGTGCTACAGACGCGAAATTTAACCAACAGGAAGAAGATGCTGTGATATGCAAATGATTAGCTTTTCAGAGCATTCACACAAGGTTGGCGTCGGTGGCGACACCTACAACGTGCTGACATGAGGAAAGTTTCCAACCGATTTCTCATATAAGAACAGCAGTTGACCGGCGTTGCCTGGTGAAACGTTGTTGTGATGCCTCGTGTAAGGGGGAGGAATGCGTACCATCACGTTTCCGACTTTGATAAATGTCCGATTGCAGCCTATCGTGATCGCGGTTTATCGTATCGCGAAATTGCTGCTCGCGTTGGACGAGATCCAGTGACTGTTAGCAGAATATGGAATCCGTCGGTTCAGGAGCGTAATACCGAACGCTTTGCTGGATCCCAACGGCCTCCTATCACTAGCGGTCGAGATGACAGGTATCTTACCCGCATAGCTGTAACGGATCGTGCAGCCAAATCTGGATCCCTGAGTCAACAGATGGGTACGTTTGCAAGACAACAATAACCAGCACGAACAGTTCGACGACGTTTGCAGAAGCATGGACTATCAGCTCGGAGACCATGGCTGCGGTTACCCTCGACGCTGCATCACAGACAGGAGCGCCTGTCATGGTGTACTCAACGACGAACCTCTGTGCACGAATGGCAAAAAGTCATTTTTTCGGATGAATACAGGTTCTGTTTACAGCATCATGATGGTCGCATCCGTGTTTGGCCATATCCCGGTGAACGCACATTGGAAGAGTGTATTCGTCATCGTCATACTGGCGTATCACCCGGCGTGATGGTATGGGGTGCCATTGGTTACACGTCTCGGTCACCTCTTGTTGGCATTGACGGCACTTTGAACAGTGCACGATACATTTCAGATATGTTAAGACCTGTGGCTCTACCCTTCATTCGATCCCCGTGAAACAGTACATTTCAGCACGACAATGCACGACCGCATGTTGCAGGTGCTGTACGGGCCTTTCTGGATACAGAAAACGTTCGACTGCTGCCCTGGCTAGCACATTCTCCTGATCTCTCACCAACTGAAAGCATCTGGTCAATGGTGGTCGAGCAACTGGCTGGTCACGATACGCCAGTCACTACTCTTGATGAACTATGGTATCGTGTTGAAGTTGCATGGGCAGCTGTACCTGTACACGCCATCCAAGCTCTGTCTGACTCAATGCCCAGGCGTATAAAGGCCGTTATTATGGCCAGAGGTAGTTGTTCTTTGTACTGATTTCTCAGGATCTATGCACCCAAACTGCGCGGAATTGTAATCACATGTCAGTTGTAGTATAATACCCGTTTATCATCTGCATTTCTTCTTGGTGTAGCAATTTTAATGGCCAGTAGAGTATATATGCATCCGAGAGAAAATATTATTTTGGTGTAAGTTAGTTGAAACTGATTGACTTTTTGTTTTCTTATTTATTTTGAGGGCGGGAGTGATGAAAAGGGGGTGGAGGGGGAAATTGTTCAAAAAATGTGTCTGAGCCCTAGGGTACTTAACACCGGAGGTCATCAATCCCCTAGACTTAGAACTACCTAAACCTAACTAACCTAAGGACATCACACACATCCATGCCCGAGGCAGGACTCGAACTTACGACCGTAGCAGTCACGCGTTTCTGACTGAGCGCCCAGAACCGGGGGAAATTGTGAACACGATACAATGAGCTGAATTATTTTGTACATTTTCTGGGTATGATCTAGCGTTAATTAATTGTTCGCAATGGAACAATTTGTTCATCATTTGGATATGTAGCTCCTTGTGTTTACGGTCTCTGCAGTTAAAATTTCTGGATGTAAGGTCCACCAGTTACGCAAAACACCCTTTTTTCCAGGTTCCCAAACATGTTTCAGCACCTCTGTGCCATCATCAGTGGGTTTCTGTTTTATTTAATCTGTAATGTGAACATTTTTACTAAATGATTACAAAATTAAGGGGATGTTTAGTTCAAACAACAATTTGTTTCTTTTATTTACTACCTTTACACTCGATTTGCATGGTTTTTCAGGACACTTGTGTATCATTTATTACAGGTAGCTCGTCATGTGCAACCAAATGATGTTGATGAGAAATCTTATTGGGAGTTAACCTATCGCATTACAGTCTAAACGTTATTTAGTTTGTCGCGATATTTCGCTCCGTTTTTACTTACTTTCTTGTGTGACAAACCCTTTTTTCTCAAGATCCTGATGAGTTGGTGTGAAGCACACGTAAAATTACACATATTTTCCCAAAATTTGTTAGTAAAAACACTTTGCACATCACCAGTACACACTGTATTTGTGCTTGTTGTGTGTCCCAGGCCAGTTTTGTTTGCATTTTATCATCTTTGTGTTCGTGTGTGTGTGTGTGTGTGTGTGTGTGTGTGTGTGTGTGTGTGTGTGTGTGTTTGTTCTATATGCTTATTAGCTGTTTGTGTTGTCTTTCACGTGGTGTTTCTTTAGTGTGTAAAGTGGTGAGCCTTTGCAGAGTGTATTTATCCATTTTTCATGTGTGTGTGTGTGTGTGGGTGTGTGTGTGATTGTGTGTGTGTGTGTGTGTGTGTGTGTGTAGAGTTTCTAGCTGTTTGTTTCGTCTTCTTTGTAAAGTTCCTTTAATGCGTAAAATAGTGTGCCCTAGCAGAGTGTAGTGCATTTATTTATGACCTGTTTTCCTTCTGCATTTGTGTTGAGCTTCCATACAAAAATTTGCCTGTTCTTGTGCTTTTTGATTCTATAGCACGCCCGAGTATAAAATAATTGTCTTATTTTGGTTACTAGTAGTATTATTATTTTATTCTTTATATCTTGCCCGCAGAAATGATTTCCAATTTAAAATTTGGTTCAGAAATCACGGTCTTACCATTATACAATCAATCTGAAATCTTCCGTGGTCTCCAGGTCTCTTCCGTGCGTACAACCTACTACCATGCTTCTTAAACCAAGTTTCTTCGTTGATTAAACTATGCTCCGTGCAAAATGTTACTAGGCGCCTTCCCGTTTCATTCCTTTCCCCAACCCTTATTCATGTACTATTCTTACTTCTCTTCCCTTTTTCCTGCCATCTAATACTGATCCCCCATCGCAACGAAATTTTCGTTTCTCTTAACTATCTGAATAATTTCTATTAGCTCCTCACACTTTTCTTTAATCTCTTCATCATCTGTGGTGCTAGTTTTCTTATCATTTTCTACCATTGTTGAGGGTGTGGCTTTTTTTCTATTTTTCGCTGCAATAAGGTGTTCACTGTACTCTTAATAATAGCTTACCCGCATTTCTGTTTTCTTATTCATTATTAAACACTCTGCTGGATTACCCCTGTTTTATTTTGTATTCATAACCCTGCATTCACCTGATCAGAAGTCTGTTATTTCTGCCACGGAACTTCCCTAATTCCCACTACATCTAACTTCAGCCAATCCTTTTCCCTTTTTAAATTTTCTAACCTGCCTGCGTGATTAAGAGACCAAACATTCCACGCTCCACTCCGTAGAACACCAGTTTTGTTTTTCCTGATGATGAAATTCTCCTGAATAGGCCCCACCCGGAGGTCTGAATGGAAGACTTTTAACTCCGCAATATTTTATCCAAGAGGATGTCATTATCATTTAACCACACAGGGCAACAGCATGCCCTCCGGAAAAAGTACAGCTATCATTTCCCCTTTGTTTCAGCTGTTAGTAGTACCAGAAAAGCAAGGGTATTTTGATTGACGTTGCAGGGCAGGATCAGTCAATCACCCTGACTGTTGACCCTGTAACTACTGAAAAGGCTTCTGACCATCTTCAGGATCCACATCTGGCCGCTGTAACGTTACAAATATGTATTCGAGCTAATCGTCCGCTTTGAATTGGAAAAAGGTAAGGTGAATTTGTTGCATGGCTTAACGATAGCGGGCCCAAGAGCTCATGGCATGCCGCGGCAATTGAAACAGCTTCTGCCTAGGTGACAGGTACTAGAGAGCGCGCGTGCAGGGACAATGAGCGTGTCACTAGAAATGGATAAATCTCAGAGCTGGGAATTGGACGGCTCTTTAATATCCGACAATAACTGACATCAAATACTAATGGAGATCTGAACACATTTCCGATCTCAAAAAAATGAGGCACATACAAGGACACAATAATATCTCAGTATCTTTAAAATTGCATAACTTAAAATATCATAACTACACTCCTGGAAATTGAAATAAGAACACCGTGAATTCATTGTCCCAGGAAGGGGAAACTTTATTGACACATTCCTGGGGTCAGATACATCACATGATCACACTGACAGAACCACAGGCACATAGACACAGGCAACAGAGCATGCACAATGTCGGCACTAGTACAGTGTATATCCACCTTTCGCAGCAAATGCAGGCTGCTATTCTCCCATGGAGACGATCGTACAGATGCTGGATGTAGTCCTGTGGAACGGCTTGCCATGCCATTTCCACCTGGCGCCTCAGTTGGACCAGCGTTCGTGCTGGACGTGCAGACCGCGTGAGACGACGCTTCATCCAGTCCCAAACATGCTCAATGGGGGACAGATCCGGAGATCTTGCTGGCCAGGGTAGTTGACTTACACCTTCTAGAGCACGTTGGGTGGCACGGGGTACATGCGGACGTGCATTGTCCTGTTGGAACAGCAAGTTCCCTTGCCGGTCTAGGAATGGTAGAACGATGGGTTCGATGACGGTTTGGATGTACCGTGTACTATTCAGTGTCCCCTCGACGATCACCAGTGGTGTACGGCCAGTGTAGGAGATCGCTCCCCACACCATGATGCAGGATGTTGGCCCTGTGTGCCTCGGTCGTATGCAGTCCTGATTGTGGCGCTCACCTGCACGGCGCCAAACACGCATACGACCATCATTGGCACCAAGGCAGAAGCGACTCTCATCGCTGAAGGCGACACGTCTCCATTCGTCCCTCCATTCACGCCTGTCGCGACACCACTGGAGGCGGACTGCACGATGTTGGGGCGTGAGCGGAAGACGGCCTAACGGTGTGCGGGACCGTAGCCCAGCTTCATGGAGACGGTTGCGAATGGTCCTCGCCGATACCCCAGGAGCAACAGTGTCCCTAATTTGCTGGGAAGTGGCGGTGCGGTCCCCTACGGCACTGTGTAGGATCCTACGGTCTTGGCGTGCATCCGTGCGTCGCTGCGGTCCGGTCCCAGGTCGACGGGCACGTGCACCTTCCACCGACCACTGGCGACAACATCGATGTACTGTAGAGACCTCACGCCCCACGTGTTGAGCAATTCGGCGGTACGTCCACCCGGCCTCCCGCATGCCCACTATACACCCTCGCTCAAAGTCCGTCAACTGCACATACGATTCACGTCCACGCTGTCGCGGCATGCTACCAGTCTTAAAGACTGCGATGGAGCTCCGTATGCCACGGCAAACTGGCTGACACTGACGGCGGCGGTGCACAAATGCTGCGCAGCTAGCGCCATTCGACGGCCAACACCGCGGTTCCTGGTGTGTCTGCTGTGCCGTGCGTGTGATCATTGCTTGTACAGCCCTCTCGCAGTGTCCGGAGCAAGTATGGTGGGTCTGACACACCGGTGTCAATGTGTTCTTTTTTCCATTTCCAGGAGTGTATTAAACATTTTTAGAGTGACCCTCTGAATTGACAACTTGTAAAGGCTTCATGCGTTTTCAACGAAAGTTACCTCAGATGACAGCATTGATCTACAGGTATCATTCTTGAAAGCTACGTATCTGTATCTATTTTATTTATTGATTTAAGACGTCCTTTACATGTTTTTCAGAATATCGCATTCTCCACATTTACATAGCAGATGCATGCAGCACGACTACTTCATATTTTGTCCTACTTGTGCTTTTACTTAATGAATAGTTTACTATTGTTCCAGTAACTTTATTTAAATGCTGGTTGCAAGTGCTATTAAAAAACTGTTGAATCAAAAGTGGTTAACCGCATGTGTTAGCGGACACTACAATTGGAAAGAGAACCAAAAGACCCCTCTTCGAAGAAGGCACAAGTAATAGTTTAAATAATTTTTAGTGATATTCTGTAGTCACTGAACGTGAGCGCATTTGCGCAAAAATACTGGTTTATTTATTTATGAACCTACTGTTACCTATATTTGTAAATAATCTGAATGTGACCGAACATTTTTAACGTTATTCGTTTAGTGCGGGAATGTGGTCATGTTGTGTCAGATCATGTCTGTAGAGCTTGAGAACGATGCACAATTTTGGTGGGGATGGCCTTCAGCCAGTGAGAGATGGACAGTGGCGGAACACTGCTGGTGTCAAATGGAGACTGGGACTTCTCGAGTAAAGAGCTCAAAGGACGCATTCTGGACACTTTATATGTCGAGATTTTGAAGAAGGCAGACCTGCTTTCGGTAAAGTGCGAGATTTGGTCGTGTAGGTAATTGATTCTGAGAGGTGAACAACCCGCTACCATACTTTACCTTTTGAAGGGATTTTATATTTCGAGAGGTCTGAATGTGCTCCAGACTAGGACTCTAACTTTTTCCGCTTGATTTACGGAGCTGAGGGTAGATAGTGTATGAGTTACTATTCTTCGTATCGCTTTTGTCAGTTTGTGAATCGTCATGTTGAACTCTGAACTGTCTTCAGCTGGTGAATATTTCGTGTATTGTCATCATGAAATGGACTTAGTTTTAGCGAGTCTTTGATGACTACTTAGATTGAGGCTTTGATACCATTGTCGTATGCTCTCAACGTGACTTAACTGCATTTGTTAAGGGTATTTTCTGTCTGCATTTTAACTGAGTATCGTAGGACCACTTCCCGTTTATTTGACATGTCCTTTCTTGAGTAAATATTATTCACCATATGCGACTGCAGTCCTTCTCGACGTATTCCGTTGATGAATTCTTCTCGTATTATCAGCCGAGTGGTGGCGTCGTCTTGTCTAGACGTTTCAGTGAGTTTCGTATCCATCATCTTCTGAAGTGATCAACCTTTGAAGATGATGCGTACGAAACTCATTGAAACATTGCTACAAGACGACGCCACCACTCGCCTGATAACCCAAGAAGAGTTCATCAATTATTCACCATAATATTCTGTCGCGTAAATCAATTTCAGAAGTTAGACTAGAACCCTTGATATTAAATTAATAATTTATCTTCTATCTTATATTTCTGTGCAATGCATTAATTCGAAATTCTAGCCATTGCATGGACCATTTGACTGCAGGATCACAGCTGCAAGTTATTGTTTACAACGAACTAGCTGCGGGGTATGGAAGCTGACGTGAGCGGCTCGACTACATCCAGCTATTCTTTTTAAACGGAGCCGTGGACCAAGTACCGAAAGTATGAATAACCATAAGTAAACACCCCATTGGCTTTCTCGTATGGGATGCTGTTCAGAAGAGCAGCTACTCCAGCGGTAACTGTTAGATATCGTCACACCTCTGAACAGACACCTCTCCTTCGTGGTTGAATCTACGGTATAGCTGTCTGTGTCGCTGAGGCACGCAATCCACCCTACCGACATCAAAGACCATAGATAATTCATAAAGGAGATGAATTCAATAAATGACTCTTCGACCGCTACGGATTTTTCCGAGTAAAGTTATCTAGCACACATAATATTTTTCTGTATGTATTACACCAAAACTTACAAGCACTACACATATCTCAAAATCAATAATTTTGGGAAAGACAGCTACTTCCTGAGGTAGATCTGCCACCTTGCTCCCAGGCGCAAGTCGTCTGCGGGGCGACGTAGCCAGCCGGAGATTCTTCGGCCCTGCAGACAGCAGGAGAGGACGCCACGGCTAACAAAATTCACATCGGCAGTTCTTGAAAAATTTTCAAAAACGCAATTAGGAGTAAATTCAGTCAAAATTGTTAGTGGATGCTTTTATGGGAAAAAAATCCAAAGTCTTCAAAAATGTTCAAGGCACTTCCTTTGTGCTCTTTGCAGCACATAATGTTGTCAGTTGTCACGCCAAACATGTACAATTGCGAAACTTCCTGGCAGATTAAAACTGTGTGCCCGACCGAGACTCGAACTCGCAGGAGAACTTCTGTAAAGTTTGGAAGGTAGGAGACGATATACTGGCAGAAGTAAAGCTGTGGGTACCGGGCGTGAGTCGTGCTTCGGTAGCTCAGTTGGTAGAGCACTTGCCCGCGAAAGGCAAAGGTCCCTAGTTCGAGTCTCGGTCGGGCACACAGTTTTAATCTGCCAGGAAGTTTCATATCAGCGCACACTCCGCTGCAGAGTGAAAATCTCATTCTGGATGTACAATTGCGTTTTTAAGTGCGTCGTCGAGCGATCTTCTCGTGAACTTCCTCTCGCGTGTGGACATATAAAATGTATCAGGATCTCTACATTTTATTTTTTTACCACTGAGCCACTTCGCTTTCTAGTTCTAGGTTCCGCTTTGATGATATCAGTAGCTGCGACGTCGTAATAAATCATGAAATACGTCAATGCATTTAGAAAACTTTATTAGGCAAAAAACGTTAATAGAGTTCTCCACGAAAACCGAAGGCTTCAATGAAATACTGTATTTGGTGTTCCTACTTACTGATATGGGAATAAATATATATGTATAAAATTATCTCGAAGTAAGAAATAACTGCGAATCACATTTTTGATGAAAATTTTGCAGCGAACTTCAGAAAAAAGAGAAATAAATACGAATTCCGCGATGCGTGCGTCACACGGCAGTGCAAAAGCATATCAAATTTCACTCATTACTGAGAAGGATTACATGCCGTGTTTCCGTCAAAGGCCGGTGATAGATCACATAGCCTCTCTTGTAACCGGAAGGGTGTTACGTAATTGGTAATTAGAGTTGACAGGGCAATAACTGAGCTCCGGCAGCATAAAGCGACTCAAATTGCTCGTTTTGCTGCAATATCTCATCTGAGTCGCAATAAAGGCAACATTTGTTATCAACAGCTTAGCGAGCATCATCCCTCTGTCTGCACGTTTAGCAAGCCCTGCCTACAGGCAGCTGCGGAGTTTATGTTCAACGTCACAGCGTAAAAACTGAGCGTACCTTATAGTTCGAAACTCTGCTATGGGAGCTGTCATAGGATGTCTACCTATCATGGATTGCAGTAGCTTTATTGGAAGCACATAAAAGGTGCTATTTTGTGATATCATTTCATAGTCCTCCGTACAAGAGTATCGTGGTAGCAAGGCTCTGTTAAGAACAGTTTTAATTTTGTGTCTGTAAAGTTTGCTACTCCCAATGAATGTATGCGTGACTTACATACACTGATGGAAATGGAAAATGTTGAATTATAAACCACAAGTCTGATATCTATGAAACTTGATGCAGATGTAACAGAGAGTGTTAAATAATTAAACATTCATTCCAAGCGGAACCGACTTTCATTATTTTATGAGGACCGGTACCCATGGGGAAGAATATTCTCTTATCTGGTCACTCAAATTTTTCTGAGAATTGCACCATACCACAATGTCGAACGCTTTTGCTGGGTCAACAAATCATATGAACTTGACTGAGTCAAGCTTCCATTATTAGTAAAAACGTCAGAACTGCCTCTCTGGTGCGTTTATCTTTCCAAAAGCAAAACTGATCATCATCTAATAGATCATCAGTTATCTTGTACATTATTTTTTTCATTAAGAATAATGAAAACGGATGCATGAGCTCTGTTATAGTTCTCTTACTTATGTGCCTTTGCTAACTTTGGTACGGTAAAAATGGTATTTTTCGGATATTCGGGTGATATGTGTATAGACATAGATTCTACAAACCAACTTGACTAGTTTCTTGTAGCTGACTTCCTCAAATGATTTTAGAAATTAGGAAAGTTCTATGCGTTCCGCTTTAATTGATCGTAAGTCTACCAGGGCTCTGTTAAATTCTGACTAATGCATCCGCACACTGTGTCTTTCGTATTGACTGCCATTTCTTCTTCAATCACCTCATCAGAGAGTTTCACCCCTCTTAAACGACTTGAATGTATATTTGTCACCCATTCGCAATCCAGTTAGCAATGGAATTTTTCCTGCTCTCGTCATATTCACACGTTTGTTTTTAATTTCATCAAAGACTGTTTCGACTTTTCTAAGAGCTGAATCATTCCTTCCGAAATACGAGGGCAGTTCAATAAGTAATGCAACACATTTTTTTTCTCGGCCAATTTTGGTTGAAAAAGCCGGAAATTTCTTGTGGAATATTTTCAAACATTCCCGCTTCGTCTCGTATAGTTTCATTGACTTCCGACAGGTGGCAGCGCTGTACGGAGCTGCTAAAATGGCATCTGTAACGGATGTGAGTTGCAAACAACAGGCAGTGATCGAGTTTCTTTTGGCGGAAAACCAGGGCATCTCAGATATTCATAGGCGCTTGCAGAATGTCTACGGTGATCTGGCAGTGGACAAAAGCACGGTGAGTCGTTGGGCAAACCGTGTGTCATCATCGCCGCAAGGTCAAGCAAGACTGTCTGATCTCCCGCGTGAGGGCCGGCGGTGGACAGCTGTGACTCCTGCAATGGCGGAGCGTGCGAACACACTCGTTCGAGATGATCGATGGATCACCATCAAACAACTCAGTGCTCAACTTGACATCTCTGTTGGTAGTGCTGTCACAATTGTTCACCAGTTGGGATATTCAAAGGTTTGTTCCCGCTGGGTCCCTCGTTGTCTAACCGAACACCATAAAGAGCAAAGGAGAACCATCTGTGCGGAATTGCTTGCTCGTCATGTGGCTGAGGGTGACAATATCTTGTCAAAGATTGTTACAGGCGATGAAACATGGGTTCATCACTTCGAACCTGAAACAGAACGGCAATCAATGGAGTGCCGCCACACCCACTCCCCCACCAAGAAAAAGTTTGAAGCCATACCCTCAGCGGGTAAAGTCATGGTTACAGTCTTCTGGGACGCTGAAGGGGTTATTCTGTTCGATGTCCTTCCCCATGGTCAAACGATCAACTCTGAAGTGTATTGTGCTACTCTTCAGAAATTGAAGAAACGACTTCAGCGTGTTCGTAGGCACAAAAATCTGAACGAACTTCTCCTTCTTCATGACAACGCAAGACCTCACACAAGTCTTCGCACCCGAGAGGAGCTCACAAAACTTCAGTGGACTGTTCTTCCTCATGCACCCTACAGCCCTGATCTCGCACCGTCGGATTTCCATATGTTTGGCCCAATGAAGTACGCAATCCGTGGGAGGCACTACGCGGATGATGAAGAAGTTATTGATGCAGTACGACGTTGGCTCCGACATCGACCAGCGGAATGGTACCGTGCAGGCATACAGGCCCTCATTTCAAGGTGGCGTAAGGCCGTAGCATTGAATGGAGATTACGTTGAAAAATAGTGTTGTGTAGCTAAAAGATTGGGGAATAACCTGGTGTATTTCAATGCTGAATAAAACAACCCCTGTTTCAGAAAAAAAAAGTGTTGCATTACTTATTGAACTGCCCTCGTACATTTCTTTGTCCATTTCTCCCACAGCTCTTCCGCCTTAATTTCCATAGACTTCCTGTTTAATTTATTCACAGTTGGCATTCCTTTCTTTCCCTGAAGGCTATCTTTCCTTCTTTCACTGATCCATTGAAGTATCTCCTTTGTGAGAGAAAAAAAATTTCCTTCGCACTTTCCTTCTCCATCTGTCCAACTCCTGTGACTGCCATGTTTAGAGATGTCCATCGCTCTTCAACTTATCGCCGTTCAAATGGTTCAAATGGCGCTAAGCACTATGGGACTTAACATCTGAGGTCATCAGTCCCCTAGACTTAGTACTACTTAAACCTAACTACATCCATACACGAGGCAGGTTTCGAACCTGCGACGTAGCAGCAGCATGGTTCCGGACTGAAGCGCCTAGAACCTTTCGGCCAAAGAAGCCGGCCTGAACGCCGTCTGTTGGTATTTGCTATCGTAGGATCTACAGCATCAAACGCACTTCATCATTCCTCATTGCCACAGTACCCCACTTCTTGCCGCATTGATTCTTCTGGACGATTCTCTTAAACTTCAGTCTGCTCTTCATCATTACCAAATTATGATCTGAGTCTGTATCTGCTCCACGTTACGCCTTACAATCTAATACTTGATTTCGGAATCTCTGTCTGGCCATGATGTAGACCATGTGGAATATTCCCATGCCTCCATGTATTTTCCAGCTACACGATCACTTCCTGCTATTTTTCTACAGTTTATTCGCTATTACTAGCTTAAATGTGTTTCCGAACTCGAACAATTCTTCTCTCATTCCTACTATCTAGCATATATTCTCCCGTAATTCTGTCTCCTATTGCTTTACCTGCTACTGCGTTTTAGCCATCCATGATTATTAGATTGCCACGTCGACATGTATACATGAGCTATTGTTGTTGGCGTCGGGTAGCTTGCGATTCTGGTGAGAATAATTCTGCCTCTACACAATTCACAGCAACTCACTCTTGGCTCTACTCCCGTTACACCATTTTCCACTAGTGTTGGTTTTACCATATACTCCTGTGACCAGGTATCCCAATCGGTTTTCCATTTCATTTTACTAAAGCTCACTGTATCTACAATGAGATTTCACATTTCCATTTTCAGGTTAGCAACCTGTTATCTTGTGGCTGCGTTGCTTTATCTCGATCACGGGGATCCGGGATCGATTTCCTGCCAGTCTGGAGTTCTCTCCACTCTCGACTAGATGTGTGTGTTGTTCTTATCATCGTTTCATGATTATGAACGCACAAGTCGTCGACGTGGTGTATAATGAAAAAAAAAAAAAAAAAAAAGCTGCAAAAGGCGGCCGAACTCCCCAGAGGGGGACACACGGCTAAGAATATCACAAGTACTTTTTCTCCTTTTTCACATCTTCTAGCTTTTCCCATTACGGCATATTCTTAACATTCGACGCTCCGACTCCTAGTATGTTACATTTTCGTTGGTTATTCAGTCATTTCCTCATGGACACCTCCCCCACAACAGTCCTGTTCCGAAGATTCGAATAGGGATATTAATCCGGAATCCTTTGCCAAATGAGAGATCTTTATGACACAAGTCCAATTACAAGCGGCATCTTGTGTAGGCACACATCGAGCGTCCCTAATGCAGTGATTTCCATTACCATCTGCATCCTCACACTGTTAATTATTGCTTATCCTTCTGTTTTTAAAGACGGTTTCCAATTGCAGGGGAAAGTGGGTCACAGAAGCCTCTGTTTGTTCCTCCACCCTATTTGACAAAGCTGTTGACAGACTGTTTATCCTGGAATTTTTCGGCCACCACTCCTCGTGATTTTTATTCAAATTTTAAGCGGCGGCTGTGTTGGAACCCGGGACCCAGGATGTTTTTATTATTATTGAAAGCCGGTACCTTTAAACCACTGTGAATTCCTACCCCGTTACCCCAAAATCACAAATTTCATGATGAATTCTTCCTACTATACGATACATGCACAAGAAAGTAAAATTCTGTAATATTGTTTAACAGCAGTATGTAATTGCCAGAACTTAATTTTTGTTCACTCTTATTTTAAATATTAAACTTGGTGTATGTAACTAAATGTATTTTATATTCCACAAAATATTCTTACAAGATAACTAAAATGTAGAAGAAACTATTGTTAAATGATGCCTGCCGAAACGAACAGACGACGTTACGTAAGTACTGATAAACCAGAAGTAAATCATCTCGTTTTGTAAAACAGGACATCTATGTTTTACTTTAGGCTTCAAATGGATGGTGCACCATAGCAATGCCCTTCTACTGTGCGACGTATTTAAATGGCTATCCAGCGAATCGCTGAACTGCACGCATTGGTTCTACTCTGTGGCCGGCAAGGACTCTTGAGGTGCAGACCGCGGTTTCACCCTCTCCGGCCACCTGATGTCACTGAGTAGGACAGGAACCAGAGAGAGAGGAACAGAGCTGCAAATTAGTGACAGAGTAAACGAGATCCGCTGACACGTTCCGCGGAATTGCCTTCGCGACCGACCGCCACGTATCGTGTCGCTGAAACTTCCACAGTGGCGTCATCAGTGAGCTATCTAAAAAGACCTATCATAGAAGGGTCTGCCATAGTGATAATCATAGCGAAAATATTATATTTCCGGATTTTAATCTACTGCTAATATTGAGTAGCTTCTGTACCGTACCACTTTTGTTCACGTTTACACTACAGTATTAGGGGTATTACACCTCCATTGTTATGTACATTAATTTAAATTCAGGTAGCAAAGCAAAACCTCCTGGGAAAAATAAACCTATGATACCGTCTCTCAATGTACACGTGACACACTTCAGTTTACTGACGTCATAGGCTTTTGTTGTTTAAGTTATGGTTATAAAGAATGCCGCATTCTGCAAATCACAACGTTTCAATTTTTTCCCTTTGCACTCTAAGACAAAAAAAGGCGCACCGCGAAGAAATTATCCGAATGGGACGGAAATCGGTAGATGTGACGTATATCTATAGACAGACAAATGATTACAATTTCGTAAAAATTGGATGACTTATTCAAGAGAAAGAGCTCCACTGTATAACCCGTTGGTGTGCCTCTGGCCTTATACAAGCAATTTTTCGGCTTAGCGATGATTGATAAAGTTCTAGGATGTCGTCCTGAGGGATATCATGTCAAATTCCGTCCAAATGGCGCGTTAGGTCGTCAAAATCCCGAGCCCTCTGCGTAATGTTCTAAACTTTCTCATCTGCAGAGAAATCCGGCATCGTTGCTGGCCAAGGAAGAGTTTGGCAAGCACGAAGACAAACAGTAGAAGATTTCGCCATGTGCGTGTAGGCATTACCCTGATGAAATGTAGGCCCAGAATAGTTTGCCATGAAGGTCAATAAAACGGGCATCGTTGACCTACCACTGTGCTGTCCTGTAAGGATTCCGCGGGTGACAACCAAGGACGTCCTGATATGTAAAGAAGTAGCAGCGTAGACCATCACTCCTCATTACATGGTGATATGGCGGGTGATAGTCAGATGGTATCCCACAACGACCTGTGTCGTCTGCATACAATTCGTTGTTGCTCGTCGGGGCTCAATTCGAAGCGGTACTTGTCACTGAAGAATACTGCAGTCAATGAGATTTCATTCCGGGCATGCCCGACACCAATTGATGTGGGCTTGCGTGTGTAGAAAGGTCAGTGGGAGTCGGCACAAGGGGTGCAGTGAGCTCTGCCCCATTTCCGTCAATTACTGGTCACTGTGGTCACTGAAGCACCATTTGCAAATCGGATCCATGAGGATCTGCGACTCTGAGCGCCTCTCTGAGGACTGCTCCGTCCTCACTTTCCATCGGCTCCCTAGGTCCACTGCATCCCTCTTGACGCCGTGTTCGCCCACGGTTCACCTCTTTCTGCCAACAGCGTTGAGTAGTGGCATCGCTTCCATTCAAATATCGAGCACTTTGCCGATTACTCTAACCAACTTTTTTGAACCTAACTACACGTCATTTCACACTTGCGGAAATCTGTGTATATTGTACATGCACCTGTGTGCAAGGCATAGTAACTGTCCAAAAGAGTTCACTGAATGAAATTCACAAACATTTTATGTCCTGCTATTGACATACCCCTGCTTATTATCCTTGCCATTTGTACGGGGAAATTGTGTTACACATTCATATATCGACCGCCAAAATTTACAATGTCGCAGTTTCCGTTGACACCCGTATGAATATCAACTTATGACCAATCTGGATAACTCTTTTTTAGAGTGTATTTATCACACGTATCTTGACTCGTATGTGTGTCTTCTGAGAGTCTTATTTTTTTTCCAGAATAAGTAATAATTTGAGGGACGGTTTGACATGGAGGCCTACTGTTTATCATCTTATGACCTGAAATGACGTCACGCATTATCTTCTGATACTGAGCGCTCTTGACGTGTACACCGTTCATTGCAGTTACATATAGTGTTGATGACATCCTCTTTCCACTTAAATGTTACCTAGTACAGTATCATTTCCTTTACGAAACCAATTTAGAAATACTATTGCGGACGTTATTCTACGGTTGAGTGTGACGCCATACGATCTGCTAAATTCGTTCTTTTTTTTATATGAAAACTCGTTATTCTAGGTGACGATGAAGCGGGAAACGGCGTGAAAATAATACGTTTAATTACAACGCACGAAACACATCGAGGATATACAACGTCACTAATAACATGGCATATTGTGAACTCATAAAATAAATAACACCATTGTACTCTTTAAATAAATGCAACTTCAGAAATAAAAATGGGTCACATAAAATACGACTCAAAGAAATAAAAGCGGAAATAATCGTCTCATTATCTGTCCTCATTTTAAACAGATCGTTTGCTGATGGCTCGATAAGAAATAAAAACTGTTTACGGCACAGTTTGCGTGTATCAAGGATGCAAAGCAAAATGCCATAATTTCTATTTAAGAAACGAAAACGCTTTACCTTCTGTAATAAGAAGTTATTTTACAAACACAGCTACACATTCCACATAAGAACCACCTATCTTGCGACTTTTCAGACCAATCCGCCTGATGATGGAGATGTAATCCTACAAACGCCTGGTGGAAAGATAGGTATCTGCTTGAAGTTATTTGCTACGTAAATAATATTCATAAACTTTACAGTTAGTCGTAACCTAAACTGCCTACATTCGAAGATAAACTTGAACGATTGTTGAAACATACAGAATGGCAATGAATCACGTTGTTATCAATAATAGCAGGCCGGTGTGGCCGAGCGTTTCTAGGCTCAGAGCCATTTGAACCATTTTTTTGAGAAACGTATTTCGTTGCAATCTAGAACACTGTAGACCAAATTACTATCAGATATATAGATACTTTTTTTTTTGCAGCACAAATCTAAAGCCAGCAGGTGCTGACAGTTGTGAAGGTGTGAACATACCGAACGATCAGTTTAATGAGTGACGGTTGCAGAATACTACCACAAATTCTTCATAAGAGAATGGAAAAACCTGTAGAAGACGAGCACGGTGAGGGTCACTACGGATTCCGGAGAAATGTAGGAATACGTGAGGTAATACTGACCCTACAAATCCTCTTATAAGAAGGATTAAGGAATGGCAAAACTACGTTTATACTGTTTGTGGACATACAGAAAGCGTTTGACAATGCTGATTTGAATACTCTCTTTGAAATTCTGAAGGTAGTAGGGGTAAAATACAGGGAACAATGAGCTATTTATAACTTGTACAGAAATCCGACGGCAGCTGTAAGAGTCGTGGGGCTTGGGAGGGAAGCAGTGGTCGAGAAAAGAAAGAGGCATGGTTGTACCCTATCCCCGATGTTATTTATTCTAAGCAGTAAAGGAAAGAATAGAAACATATGGGGAAGGAATTAAAGTTCAGGGAAAAAAATAAACACTTTGAGGTTTGCCCACGACACTGTAATTCTGTCACAGACAAGAAAGGAATTGGAAGAGCTGTTGAATGAAGGGAGCATATAAGACGTACATTAGCAAAGTCAAAAGAATGATAATGGATTGTAGTCAAGTTAAATCTGGTGATTCTGAAGGAATTAGATTAAGACACGAGATATAAAGTAGTAGATGAGTTTTCCCTTTTGAGCAGCAGAATAACTGACAATACCCGAAGTAGAGAGGATATAAAATGTAGACTGGCAATGGCAAGAGAAGTGTTTCTGAAGATGGGATATTTGTTCACACGGAATATAGTTTTATGTGAAAGGAACTATTTTCTGAAGCTATTTCTCTGGAGCGTAGCCATGTATGGCAGTGAAACATGAACGGTAAGTACTTTAGACAAGACTAGAACAGAAATTTTTGAAATGTGGTGCTACAGAAGAAAGCTGAAGATTGGAAGGGTAGATCACGTAACCAGTGAGCAGGCACTAAACAGTACTGGGGAGAAAAGAAATTTGTATGGCAGTTTGACTAAAAGGAGGGATCCATTGACATGACACATTCTGAGACAGTAAAGGATCACCGATTTAGAGTGTTTGTGGTTGGGGGGGGGGGGGGGGGGGGAATAAAATAGACGAGATAGAACAAATGATGAATGCAGTAAGCAGATTCAGAAGGATGAAGGTTGCAATACCTACTTGGGGCTGAAGAGGCTTGCATAGGAGAGAGAAGCATGGAGAGCTGCATCAAATCACTCTTCATGCTGAAGACTACAGGAACAACAACAACAAACTCTTATACTTAAAAATTTTAATAGCAAATATTAGCAGTATCGTAAGCAGTATCCTTTCCCGTAGCAAATGTTTATTGAAGACATATCATCTTGGAATGTGTACAGAATATCAACACAGTAACGTAAAATACAAGCATTAGGCCTATGCTTTTGATGCTGTACTGGTACTGTGTGATTTCCGGTCTCACTTCCTGAAAAGTCGCATTGGTCGTATATTTACCTTAAACTATTTTATTTTAGCTGTTGGCGCTAAGTTTCCGTCACAGTCAACTCATTTGATCAAATGGATCTGAGCACTATGGGACTAAACATCTGAGGTCATCAGTCCCCTAGAACTTAGAACTACCTAATCCTAACTAACCTAAGGACATCACACACATCCATGGCCGAGGCAAGATTCTAACCTGCGATCGTAGCGGTCGCGCGGTTCCAGACTGAAGCGCCTAGAAACGCCCGGCCACCCCGGCTGGCTCAACTCATTTGTGTAGATAGATTACAGGGAGTACCCGTGGTCTAGGAGCATAGTCGATAGTCGGCTCGCAGCCGTGCTAGCGTGCGGAGCTGCTCCGCGCGCCGTCCGACGCTCCGCTCTCGGCGGTGTTTACTTCCGCGTCGCGGTGTTTGTGTCTATCGAGTCCAGTACTAACCTACACCATGGCGCACTCGTACCGCCGTGCAACGATCAGAGTAACGTTTCAGGCCGAACATCCACGACCCAGAGCTTTCGGAGTCGAACAGTTCATACGTGAGGATCTACGTTTGAACCCCCAGGACGTAATCGGCATACATTTTTCCATCACTGGAAGTGTTGTCTACATCAAGATGTCGACGGAGGAAATTTGCAATGACATACTTCACCGTCATGCCACCGGACTCAAATTTTAACACTCTGATGGACATATGGGTGCCCATGCTGGATTCGGTCTCCGGACATTGCGAGTGTTCGAGCTTCCGTTCGAGGTGCCTCAGGATGTGGTCATTGCCGCTTTCCAACCATATGGCACCGTCTTGGGTCACGTCGCGGAGAAGTGGCAAACATTTACGACCTACCCCGTATTAAATGGCGTCCGGTAAATAAAAATTGAGCTGACGAAACATGTCCCATCGCACCTGCTGATTGGCGGTGTGAGGGCCATCGTCATATACGATGGACAGCTACGAACGTGCGCAGGATGTGGCCAGGAGGGACATGTACGTTCCGAATGTTTACACCGCCGTTTAATAAAGACGCCGTTACGTGAAGAGACCCCGGCTTCGACGGTCACGTCCTTACCCATCACGTTCGCCAAGGTTGCACGGGACCCCGTCGTACCAATCTCGATTGCGCCAGCAGCATCGTCAACACCACCCGCCGCAGCACAACGCGCCGACGACACAAGCACGGCGTCGCCTACAGTGCTCGCTTCAGGACCGTCCGGGTTGCTGACCGAAGCCGATGTTCCTGTTGGAACCATGGACGTCGACCTCGGTGTCGTGCCGACGTCTGCCTTTGTCCAGACGGGTTCGGCGTCAGACGACGGGCGACCACATTCTGATTCAGAAGGCCACATCAGAAAACAGCGGTCGCCTCGCAAACACAGGAAACGACGACGAATGCCTTCCGATGACGCCCTTTCTCAGACGGCCCCGCGAGATGTCGACCTGTTGTCTGACGGTGATCTCCCACATTGCGTCCAGTCACGCGATGCAGCAGCAACAGAGCGCCCCTCCTGTGACGCCTCCTCTCCCGGCTCGGGACGTGTCCTCGCCGTTGTCAACGAATGTTGACTGCGGTCCCCCTGCCACTCATGTTGCGGAATCCACAACACCCGTTCCGGAAGTACGTGACCGTCACATGTCCACGTCGTCAGCTTCCTGGGCCGATGACGTTGAAGAAGAAGCGGAACAGACTGCCAGCGTGTCTGCACAGGAGTCCACCTCGGCGACAATGGGGCTGGCGCCCCACCAGTAATTATCACCTCTGCGGGACCAGCGGCAGGTCTCCACCTGCCGGCTACTTCTACCGCACGTTCTGCGAACACTGAGGATGGCCGTACACAGCAATATCGAATCGCCACGATGAATCTTGCCACCATTCGTGCCCCCCATAAACTGGCCATGTTCAGAGACACTATTTACTCTGCGGATGTGGATATAGCACTCTTACAAGAGGTGTTTGTGGCTGACTTCCTAGTTCCCACCGGATACAACGCCCATGTTTCCCCCGCATCCGACACCGGTAGCGGCGTCGCCATCCTGCTACGCGACGGACTCCCTGCAGAGGACGTCATCTACCTCCCCACTGCGCGAGGTATGGCCCTCACACTTTTCGACGTGCGTATTATTAATATCTACGCTCCGTCCGGCACTGGCCGCCGTCATGACCGACAAACATTTTTTGCCGAAAGCGTCACACCACTCTTCACCGGTCCGCAGGACGATTTGGTACTCGGTGGGGATTTTAACTCGAAACAAGAGACCGTGGACCAACTCCCGCGACATTCCCCTTGTGCATCTCTCTCAGTGGTCATCGACCGTCTACGACTTGTTGACACATGGAAGAAGCTCTACGGAATTCAACCGGGCTATACATTCTACACCTCTCACTCGTCAAGCCGCATAGATAGCATCTACGTTACCCGCTCCCTTGCCGATGGCACACGTCATGCGGAAGTCTGGCCCTTGGCCTTTTCAGACCATGATGCGTACCTCTGTGACGTCACTCTCGCCCGACAGCAATTGTGGCATAGTCGTGGTCTGTGGAAACTCAATGTCGCTCACCTGACCTCCTCAGACTGTCACCGTATGGTCGAAGAAGCGTGGGCACGCTGCCACCATCGTCGAGAAGCCTATGACTCCACCTTATCATGGTGGCTCTCCTGTGCAAAGCCGACCCTCAGGAAGACTCTGATGAGTTATGGGAAGGAATTAAAGGCGTGGCAAACTAATACCCTGCACTTCTACTACACCATACTACGTGACTGTACGACGATGCCTTTCTCGCCAGCCCGGCAGTCGATGGTCCATCGCACGAAGGCGCAGATCTCCTTGATCATGCGGCGTCGCTTGGAAAGCACTGTAGTCCGTTCTCGAGCTTCTAACCGAATCCCTCAAGAACGTCCGTCGATGTACCACCTCCTTCAGGAAAGACAACGACGACGACGAGCTCTGATCCAAGTCCTCACTGATGTGGAAGGGCGCCGGCACGACACCCAACAAAGCATCGGTCGTACTCTCCATGCTCGTTTTGCGGGGCTATACGCAGTCGTACCACATTCTGCAGCACTGATCACAGAAGTCGCTCAGCTTACTACGAACACTCTTCCGGAGGATGCATTGCATGACCTCCAAGACGACGTAACCACAGATGAAGTGGTAGATGCTATCAAGGCGGGTTCCGATAACAGATCTCCTGGACCTGACGGTATACCCATCGAATTTTATAAAAGTTTTCACTATTTGTTGGCTTCCACGTGGACGGCAATCGCGCAAGAGCTGATGTCACCGATGACAGTGGTCCCGAGCGCCGTTGTGGAAGGCATTATTATCCCCGTACATAAACTGCGAGGGTTATCGAGGGTCCAGGACTATCGACCAATTACTTTGCTCAACAGCGACATGAAAATATTCACACGGCTACTGGCATCGCGACTCAAGAAGGTCGCGCGTTACGTCACATCCTGCGACCAGACTTCCATAGGAGGCGACAACAACATCCGTACGGTCCTTTGCCGTTACAGAGACATGATAGCATTAGCGCATTATCAGTGTCTCCCTGGCGCCTTGGCTTCACTGGACTTAAGCCACGCTTTCGACCGTGTTGACCACTTCTATTTACGGACAGTTCTTCAGCATATGGGTTTTCCTGGCGGTATTGTCTCAGTGGGTATGAGCCTGCTGAGTAGTGCAACCTCTAAAATCATGTACAATGGTCACCTAACACCGCCCCTGGTCATCGCACGATCTGTGCGGCAAGGCTGCCCTCTTTCCACGATTTTGTATGCTTTCGCTTTGGAACCCCTGCTCCAGGGCATGCGCCAACGTTTGGAAGGTATGGCTGTGCACGGCCACCGTTTTTGTTGTACAGCCTACGCAGACGACATAGTACTATATCTGCGTAGTGAAGATGAAGTACGAGCAGCACTGACATGGGTGGCGACTTACGGCGAAGCGTGGGGGAGCTGCCTCAACGTGTCAAAATCCAAGGTCCTGCTCATTGGTGAGGGCTTGCCGGAGAGATGCGCTGCCCCCCTTAGTGTCTTGGACTTGATTTCACAGCAGACCTGCGCCGCTCAGCGACTATCAATGGTAGACGCTTGCTACGGAGAATCAGAGCAAATCTCGCAGATCACCGGCTACGAGCTCGCGACGTTATCCAACGCGCGCAATACGTGAACATGCATCATGTTTCCCGTATACCACACGTAGCTCAAGTACTACCAGTCCCAAATCTCCTGGCGCGACGACTGTTGATGGCTTTCGGCTCCTTCGTCAGCTCGGGGATGTTATTCAAGGTGCAGTATGAATCCCTTGCACTGCCACGAGATCGTCGCGGGGTGGGACTCATCCACGTGCCGACTCGTGTCAAGGCCCTATACGTCAGCTCCCAACTAAAACTTTGGCATCGTTGCCCGCAGAGCCTTACTAGCCTCCTGCATTACAACTTTGCACCGGCCTCCTTGTCCGCCCCAGTACTGGTATCGACCATTCCAACCCCCTTTTATTACATCCAACGATATTTCCTGGAGTTCAGTTATATCAACCAGTTCTTACCACTTACACGTTTGTACCTCACGAAAACAGTCTCCGACTTGTTACAACAGTACCGCCCGTCCAACCCCATCGAACGCAAGTATCCACAGTACGTGTGGCGACACATATGGATGGCGATCCATGCGCGTTTTCTTGAATCAGACGTTCAATCAGCATGGTACGTCACCGTGAATGGCAAACAAGTTAACCGAGATCGTCTGCACCGCATCCATCTCGCCGATTCATCCCTCTGCACCCACTGTGGAGTGGATGACACGGATGTCCACCGGTTCCACTGTGGCACAGCGTTCGACGTCTGGACACTTGCGCGGCGAATTTTGGCGTTTCTTACTCGCCAGACACCGGCTCAGATCGACGTCCACATGCTTTTGTAACCCGATAAGACTTTCTACCTCTCCGCCAAAACTCACTCTGTGAATTGGATCTGTGGCCACACGATCCGCTATCTTTTTACTTCTGGCGACAAGTCTACGCTAGGATATTGGACTTATCTCAACGAACGACACTGCGTCCTGATACGCAACCCACGCTATAAGCAATATTTTTCCAATTTCTTACGGAGAACTTTCGGTGACCCACCTAGTAGCTGGAACGTCCAAGCCTTGAGAAGCTGAAAACTGTATATACCGAACGGAACTGAATAGATCCGCTACCCAAAACCCACGCCTAAGCCATGAGAAGACACGTTTGGACGAGCTGGCATGCTGTAGGCGGAGACACTTCAGGAGCTCCTGTAAGAACTGGTCTCTAACTACAAGTCGCACGACGACTTTAATAAATAAATAAAAAAATAAAAAAAGTCTCCTTACTTATTCCTCATAATTTGTTCTTAAAGGAAAAAGAAATTTGATTTTGGCTTTGAGAAACTCTTTTTTCTTCCAAAAGATTGCTTCTTCGCCAACAAAACGAAGGAGACTCATTTTTGTTTACTGGAAGGAGAAACCAGTATAATTGGAGTCTTTGATTTCTTTTGAAAAAAAAAATTAAAAAAAAAATAGTAGCGGCTTCAATAGAAAAAAAAAACAGCGGAAAAAGGGTAGCGTCTAAAAAAAAAGGGTAGCGTCTTTGATTCATAATCAAAACGTCTTCGGTCCCGGGTTCGATCCCCGCCACTGCCTAAATTTTGATAAATAATCAGCATTGGTGGCCGAAGACTTCCGGCATAAGAAGTCAGCCTCATTCTGCCAACGGCCTTGTCAAAGAGGGCGGAGAAGCGGATAGAGGTTCAGGGCACTCTCTTGTCCTAGGGGTGGGTAATTGCCCCTAGAGGCGGAAGAATCAGCAATGATCAACGACATGAGGATGCAGAAGGCAATGGAAACCACTGCATTAAAGACACGCAACGTGTATCCACAGGACATGTGGCCTGTAATTGAAGAAGTGTCATGATGATCTCTCCATTGGCAAAAGATTCCGGAATAGTCCCCCATTCGGATCTCCGAGAGGGGACTGCCAAGGGGGAGGTTACCATAAGAAAAAGATTGAATAAACTACGAAAGGATAACGTTCTACGAGTCGGGGCGTGGAATGTCAGAAGCTTGAACGTGGTAGGGAAACTAGAAAATCTGAAAAGGGAAATGCAAAGGCTCAATCTAGATATAGTAGGGGTCAGTGAAGTGAAATGGAAGGAACACAAGGATTTCGGGTCAGATGAGTATCGGGTAATATCAACAGCAGCAGAAAATGGTATAAAAGGTGTAGGATTCGTTATGAATAGGAAGGTAGGGCAGAGGGTGTGTTACTTTGAACAGTTCAGTGACCAGGTTGTTCTAATCAGAATCGACAACAGACCAACACCGATAACGATAGTTCAGGTATACATGCCGACGTCGCAAGCTGAAGATGAACAGATAGAGAAAGTGTATGAGGATATTGAAAGGGTAATGCAGTACGTAAAGGGGGACGAAAATCTAATAGTCATGGGCGACTGGAATGCAGTTGTAGGGGAAGGAGAAGAAGAAAAGGTTACAGGAAAATATGGGCTTGGGACGACGAATGAAAGAGGAGAAAGACTAATTGAGTTCTGTAACAAGTTTCAGCTGGTAATAGCGAATACCCTGTTCAAGAATCACAAGAGGAGGAGGTATACCTGGAAAAGGCCGGGAGATACGGCAAGATTTCAATTAGATTACATCATGGTCAGACAGAGATTCCGAAATCAGATACTGGATTGTAAGGCGTACCCAGGAGCAGATATAGACTCAGATCACAATATAGTAGTGATGAAGAGCAGGCTGAAGTTCAAGACATTAGTCAGGAAGAATCAATACGCAAAGAAGTGGGATACGAAAGTACTAAGGAATGACGAGATACGTTTGAAGTTCTCTAACGCAATAGATACAGCAATAAGGAATAACGCAGTAGGCAGTACAGTTGAAGAGGAATGGCCATCACAGAAGTTGTGAAGGAAAACATAGGCACAAAGAAGGTAGCTGCGAAGAAACTAAGGGTAACAGAAGAAATGCTTCAACTCATCACTGAAAGGAAGAAGTACAAAAATGTTCCGGGAAACTCAGGAATACAGAAATACAAGTCGCTGAAGAATGAAATAAATAGGAAGTGCAGGGAAGCTAAGACGAAATGGCTGCAGGAAAAATGTGAAGATATCAAAAAAGATATGATTGTCGGAAGGACAGACTCAGCATACAGGAAAGTCAAAACAACCTTTGGTGACATTAAAAGCAACGGTGGTAACATTAAGAGTGCAACGGGAATTCCACTGTTAAATGCAGAGGAGAGAGCAGATAGGTGGAAAGAATACATTGAAAGCCTCTATGAGGGTGAAGATTTGTCTGATGTGATAGAAGAAGAAACTCCCAGGAGTCGATTTAGAAGAGATAGGGGATACAGTATTAGAATCGGAATTTAAAAGAGCTTGGGAGGACCTACGGTCAAATAAGGCAGAAGGGATAGATAACATTCTATCAGAATTCCTAAAATCATTGGGGGAAGTGGCAACAAAACGACTATCCATGTTGGTGTGTAGAATATATGAGTCTGGCGATATACTAACTGACTTTCGGATAAGCATCATCCACACAATTCCGAAGACGGCTAGAGCTGACAAGTGCGAGAATTATCGCACAATCATCTTAACAGCTCATGCATCGAAGCTGCTTACAAGAATAATATACAGAAGAATGGAAAAGAAAATTGAGAATGCGCTAGGTGACGAACAGTTTGGCTTTAGGAAAAGTAAAGGGACGAGAGAGGCAATTCTGACGTTTCGGCTAATAATGGAAGCAAGGCTAAAGAAAAATCAAGACACTTTCATAGGATTTGACGACCTGGAAAAAGCGTTCGACAATATAAAATGGTGCAAGCTGTTCGAGATTCTGAAAAAAGTAGGGGTAAGCTATAGGGAGAGGCGGGTCATATATAATATGTACAACGACCAAGAGGGAATAATAAGAGTGGACGATCAAGAACGAAGTGCTCGTATTAAGAAGGGTGTAAGACAAGGCTGTAGCCTTTCGCCCCTACTCTTCAATCTGTACATCGAGGAAGCAATGATGGAAATAAAAGAAAGGTTCAGGAGTGAAATTAAAATACAAGGTGAAAGGATATCAATGATACGATTCGCTGATGACATTGCTATCCTGAGTGAAAGTGAAGAAGAATTAAATGATCTGCTGAACGGAATGAACAGTCTAATGAGTACACAGTATGGTTTGAGAGTAAACCGGAGAAAGACGAAGGTAATGAGAAGTAGTAGAAATGAGAACAGCGAGAAACTTAACATCAGGATTGATGGTCACGAAGTCAATGAAGTTAAGGAATTCTGCTACCTAGGCAGTAAAATAACCAATGACGGACGGAGCAAGGAGGACATCAACAGCAGACTCGCTATGGCAAAAAAGGTATTTCTGGCCAAGAGAAGTCTACTACTATCAAATACCGGCCTTAATTCGAGGAAGAAATTTCTGAGGATGTACGTCTGGAGTACAGCATTGTATGGTAGTGAAACATGGACTGTGGGAAAACCGGAGCAGAAGAGAATCGAAGCATTTGAGATGTGGTGCTATAGAAGAATGTTGAAAATTAGGTGGACTGATAAAGTAAGGAATGAGCAGGTTGTACGCAGAATCGGAGAGGAAAGGAATATGTGGAAAACACTTGTAAGGAGAAGGGACAGGATGATAGGACATCTGCTAAGACATGAGGGAATGACTTCCATGGTACTAGAGGGAGCTGTAGAGGGCAAAAACTGTAGAGGAAGACAGAGATTGGAATACGTCAAGCAAATAATTGAGGACGTAGGTTGCAAGTGCTACTCTGAGATGAAGAGGTTAGCACAGGAAAGGAATTCGTGGCGGGCCGCATCAAACCAGTCAGTAGACTGATGACCCAAAAAAAAAAGCTTACAAATGTTGCAGACCATTACTCTGATGGAATATCTTTTACTCATGTAGTCGGCATTGTCTGCCGTGACAATATATCTGACGAATCTGTCGTAAAATCTTTCATGCGGCGTTTCCAACAAAGAAGTCGTCGTCGGTGTTGGGAACGGATGACCAAGGTGCACAACTTTCATCTCAGAAGACAGCTGTAATTTGATTTTGTCTTCGATACGTAAATATAAGAAGAGTAGCATCTTACCACTCTCAATAGAAAGAAGTTTCGGCAGTGAACACTTTGTGCATATTTTCCCGAAAACGTCCGTGGTTGAAGGTGAATTTTATTGTTAAAGACGTCAGACGCCTAGAACTCTATATGAATAGTATCTCATGTGCTGAGGAACTGGCAGGAATATGATTGCATAGTCCATGGTTTTGAGTCTTGTAGTCTACTTGAGTTCTCGTTCACGCCCTTCTGTTACGATTCTAAATAATCTGCGTCTATAATCAAAAATCGGGATTAATGTTCAAGATATGCTTCCTGACAGTTCAGCTATGTCTTTACAAGCAAGTAAACGTAAAGCAATGTGTCTCCTACTCCTTTAGATGCTAATACTTCAATGAACTCTTGTCCAATAGGGATCTCGCTCTCAGTGGTGAATTATAAGGAATTGTTAGCGTGGGCCTTCCCATCACTGTGTGTAATTGATGAAGCTGTTTTCATCCGAGAACAGTAATGTAGCGCTTCTAATATGGCTACGACTTTCTTAGCAATGATGGTTAATTTTGTTGCAAATTTTGTATAAACCAGTGTTTTGCAGTAGAACGCTTCTCGAACAGAGTCGATAGATTAGGAAGCACTAGTGTAGATGAATATTGGTTTGGGACGCTAAGGGATGGGTTACGAGCAATTATTTAGAGACTGAATAAAATAAGACTCTGAACAAGTAAGCGCACCATGGATATACTAAAAATAACTTACATTTTTTGAAAACGGTACCTTTTTTATGTAATTATCGTTTTACGTAGTCAATAGCTTGGCCGGTAGTTTCCGGACGGCGTGTATACGAGGTTAATCACGTCAAATATTGCGGAAATGAAAAGTGCTATTGATGTGCGGTTTTCACAGAATGAATTGGTAGTCAGGGGCTCGTATTGTTAGCCAATACGCAGACTGTAATAATAGTTAGAAATATATTTTTCGGGCAAACATAGACTTTTTAAATCAAATAATGCCTACTGTCATAGAAAAGACTAAAAGTAAGATAAATCGGAATTTCAGTGTTGTTTATTGCTGGAGTCTAGTGCGAGTCGTTTACGAGATATCATAGTCTGAAAAGTTCCCGCACCGACACTTGTACTATATGTGTGGAAAAATACAAGTGCTTACCAGTAACGACACAATTTACCACCACAGGTTGTGTTTCAAATGACCACCTGCAGCGGCAGTAGAGTTATGGAATGACTGCTGCACACCTACTAGCACATCAGAGGAGATGTCGAGGCAGGTTGCAGTAATAAGACGTTGTATGTCGTAGGGTGTAGTTGGTGTGTCATTGCAGACAGCAGCTTTCAGTCTTACCCACAGAGAAACGTCTACAAACGTCAAATCCGGGGAACTGGCCGGTCAAAGTACATGTTTTCTACGTCCAGTCCAACGGTTTGGAAACTATTTGTGAAGACACGCTGAAGTTGGTTCAAATGGCTCTGAGCACTATGCGACTTAACTGCTGAGGTCATCAGTCGCCTAGAACTTAGAACTAATTAAACCTAACTAACCTAAGGACATCACACACATCCATGCCCGAGGCAAGATTCGAACCTGCGACCGTAGCGGTCACGCGGTTCCAGACTGAAGCGCCTATAACCGCACGGCCACATCGGCTGGCACACGCTGAAGTATTTCGTTCAATAAGGGCCAGACAGCCATCATGTTGGTATCATAAGTTCCTCCTATTCTACAAAGGAACGTCTTTTAGCACCCGTGGAAAATGGTCTGTTTGGAGGCCGCGACTGTTTTGCACGTTCGGTGGTCCATCTGTGAAAAACAGGCCTATGAGTTGATGGTTCACTACCGCACACCGCACACCTACACTCCACGGACGATAACGTTCTACCTCACGACGCCAACAATGATTTTCAACAGACCCGTAGTGAATGTTTCGGCGGTCTACCTGGCCATGATTGGTAAATGTGGCTTCAGCACTAAACAGGATATACGGAACATCTGGAGTATCCTGTGTTAACGGCCTTGAACGAAAGTTAACACGACTCTTATAATGGTTTTTATGCAGCTCTTGATGGAGAGAGATATGATGGGGATGAAACCTAAGTGGACGGAGAATGCGCAAAACACTTGCTTGGCTCATGCCACTTCCTCGTGTGGATGCGCGGGAGCTAATGTACGGATCAACTGCAACAGCAGCAAGAACATTAATTTCTCCCTCTTCTGTCGTCACTCGTTCCCTTCTGTTACGCTGTCTAGGTGTTACCCTACCACTTTCACGTAACTGACGAGGCTGACAAATAACTGCCGAAATGGTTGACGTCTATTGGGATATCTTGCCGCATATATCGTATAAGAACAAATTGCATTCTTCCTTCACTGTCCGTACACCATGAGCATACCGGCTTTTTCTGCGTTGGTAAATCCCATCGAGCACTCAGGACCTGCTGCGTGGAATGTAACACGTTCACCGACTAGCGAGTCGCAATGCATTTAAGGAACACAGAAGCACACTCTAAGCCAGGGGCGGGCAAACGTTGCACGCGGCTCATGAGCGCACAGCGCTGCACGTGTGCTGCTCGCGTGCAGGCGTCGACCGGGGCTGTGGCAACAGCCGGCAGGTTGCGGCAGTGTAGTGCCAGGCTAAGCTGCGGTCGTTGATGCGAAGCGAGCACTATGTAGTGAACGTTGTATTTCAAGAAACGGAGAATTGGAGATTTGCTATCTTTTAAAAAGTAATGGGAGAATCATTTTTTCTTTGTGCAAAAACGTTTAGTATTGAAGGCCATTATAATAAATTTCACAAGGACGAGTACAATTTATTGTCGGATTCTGAGCGGATGGGGAATTGACTTAGCTTAAGAAGAGCGATCTGACGATACCAGATGAATCTGTCGTAGTTGGCCGGCCGGAGTGGCCGAGCGGTTCTAGGCACTACAGTCTGGAACCGCGCGACCGCTATGGTGGCAGGTTCGAATCCTGCCTCGGGCATGGATGTGTGTGATGTCCTTAGGTTAGTTAGGTTTAAGTAGTTCTAAGTTCTAGGGGACTGATGACCACAGCAGTTAAGTCCCATTGTGCTCAGAGCCATTTGAATTTGTCGTAGTTGCTGTTGTCACGAGAGATCTGTGACTTTCTCTCGTCATGTCTCTCATCTATCTGATTTAACATTTTATGGAGCACTGTTTTCAAGTTTTCAGGACGACAACATAATAGCCCAGCGGTATGTGCAAGTTATAAGACTGCGCTTAATATAGCGAGAGCTGGAAAACCATTTGCTGAATTAATAATCCACGGTTAAGAGCAAACATCAGTGATGAAAATTTACGTAACTGTTTGTGTTTGTCTGTATGTAGAAATTTTGTTCCAGATATTAAACGTATTGTAAACTCCACCTGTGATAATTAAATGGTTCAAATGGCTCTGAGCACTATGGGACTTAACTGCTGAGGTCATCAGTCCGCTAGAACTTAAATCTAACTAACCTAAGGACATCATACACATCCATGCCCGAGGCAGGATTCGAACCTGCGACCGTAGCGGTCGCGCGGTTCCAGACTGTAGCGCTTAGAACCCTCGGCCACTCCGGCCGGCGATAATTAAATAAAACGTATCGTAGGTAATAGGTACTCTTTCAAACCATGATTTCTTTCAATCACTCCTACTAACCTTATTGATTCACTCAATAAAGCAAGCTAGGAAACAAAACGCATTACAGAGGAAGGAGCGGACAGAAGGTATGGTGGGGATGGGAGATAAGCGGGTGGCCAACTTGCCCCTGTGTGCACGCGGAACACCTGTTACTGCACGCGTGCAAGTGCACCGCACACGTGCAGGATTCCTGCCCGCCCCTGCTCTAAGCAAACATAACAACATCTTACCTAGCAACCACGCAGGTTGAATGACACAAACAAGTGTCGGTGTGGAAACCTTGCACAATATGATCTCTCGTAAACCACTCGCACTACACTCCTACAATAAACACCACTGACATTCCAATTTACCCTACTTTTGGTTTGTTATTGTCAATAGGCATTGTTCCATTTGAAAACGTGTACGTTTGCACAAACATACGCTTTCCAAGTCTTATTACAAGCTGCGTTTTAACTAACAGTACAAGCTTCTGTGAATTTTAAAATTTTCCCGGCGAATTGACTGTTCAAACAAATTTCGGGCTTGCAGCCGGTCGTCGTTCAATACTTCGCACGATATTTCAACTGGGCACCTACCAGTCATCTTCAGGTGAGCCGTCGCAGACTGGCGATAAAGTTCTCCGCTCCGCAATATATAGCGTACTGTAACTATTCTGCGCATGCGTCGAAAACTTGATAGTTGAACCAACACTGCCCGCCGGCAGCGCCCTCGCTGGTGGAATAGCGGAACTCAGTCGCCCTCTGCGTTGCTGTTTGCCACGGCCATCGACGCACTCTGTCGTCTTCGATTTGAGCAAATTGTGGAGATGATGGGATTCCATGCACTGTCCAGCTGGTAGCCGCTGTCGCGGTTTAACAGATTTTCCGCCAGTCGTATTTCTACGGATTCTTTAATAATGGAGTCCCAGAAAGACGTTGCTGTAGACAAAATCATTGTTTTCTCATACTCAATTGAATGTCCAGTAGAAATACAATGTTCAGCAATAGCGGACTTGCTTGGCTGCAAAAGGCGGGTGTAACGTTGATGTTCAGTGCAGCGTTCTTTCACGGTGCGTGTGGTTTGACCTATGTAAGCCATACCACATTGGCACGGTATCTTGTAAATTCCGGCCTTTCGTAGTAACAGATTGTCCTTAACTGATCCCACAAGGTCCGCAATCTTCGATGGTGGGCGGAAAACCACTTTTACCTGAAATTTTCGGAGGATTCTTGCTATTTTAAACGAAGTGTTGCCAACGAAAGGAAGAAAAGCTAAAGATTGTTCCGGCATGTTCTCCTCCTTATTCACTTCCTGCTTTTTAGTTTTAACTGTTAGTGCCCTGTTAATCTGCCGGATGGAATACCCATTTTCGCTGAATACTGTCTTTAGATGGGCGAGTTCTTGAGATAAGCTATCTAGATCTGAGACAGTATGAGCTCTATGAACAAGCGTTTTAAGCAAACTCATGGTTTGCGATGGGTGATGGCAACTCGATGCTTGCAGGTACAAATCAGTATGAGTGGGTTTCCGGTAAACTGAATGCCCTAGAGAACCATCATTCTTCCTTCGAACCAGGACATCCAAGAAAGGCAAACAACCATCTTTCTCTACTTCCATGGTGATCAGGATGTTGCTATGAATGGAGTTGAGGTGATGTAGAAACTCCATTAATGTATCTTCTCCATGAGGCCACACTATGAAAGTGTCATCCACATACCGCCAAAAAACTGTTGGCTTCAGGGCAACTGATTCAAGCGCTCTCTCTTCGCTGCCGGCGGGCAGTGTTGGTTCAACTATCAAGTTTTCGACGCATGCGCAGAATAGTTACAGTACGCTATATATTGCGGAGCGGAGAACTTTATCGCCAGTCTGCGGCGGCTCACCTGAAGATGACTGGCAGGTGCCCAGTTGAAATATCGTGCGAAGTATTGAACGACGACCGGCTGCAAGCCCGAAATTTGTTTGAACAGTACAAGCTTCTGATTACAAATCCTTTCTGCGAAAACCACTCATCAATACCACTTTCCACTTACACAAAATCTGCGGCGCTAGGTTTAGGTGATCCACCATGTATATTGAGGAAGACTGTGCATCACGGAACTGGGTAATTTTGTGGTAAGGTCTTATGGGACCAAACTGCTGAGGTCATCGGTCCTCAAGCTAAACCATTACTTAATCTAACTTAAAGTACGACACACACACCCATGACCGAGGAGGAACTCGAAGCTCCGACAGGAGGGAGCCACTCGAACCGTGACAAGACGTTGAAGACCGCGCGGCTACCCCGCGTGGCTGTGCATCAGGTAGCATCGGATTTTTTTTGTGATGTTCCGCCGGCAAGGGGGCGTTTTGTAGATGTACATGGCAGCAACTGTTGCTCGTTGAGTGCGGAGGACTCCTCAGCACAATTTCCGGCACGACGGCGTTAGCGAGCGCGCGGCGAGAGTCGAATCGATCACCGCCTGCCACGGAGACAGCGAGCCAGGCCGCAGGCACGCGCTCCGCCAACCGGCAGCCGCCCGTGTCTCACTTGTCGTTCCCACCGCTCAACAGCCCTGTCTCTTCACGTCTGTCACACTATCGGTGAGAGTCACAACATTTTAAGCAGTTCTTCTCCGTTACTTTCAAAATAGCTTCCGCTTTAACATACATATTACGTTGACATGTGATCCCAAAATCAGCGTAAACCGATTCCACAATACCGCTTCTGGTTGGTCGTACGAGGGGCGTCAATGACGAATGCAACACATTTTCTTTCTCCGCCAGTTTTGGTTGAAAAAATGCGGTATTTGTAGTGGGACACCGTGGAACATTCCCCCTTCAGCCCATACAGTTCTGTGAAGTTTCGGTAGGTGTTGCCGCTATATACAGCCTTCAAAATGGCGTTCGTAACGGAGACCTGACAGTGAACAAAAGCAGGGTGAGTCGTTGGGCGACGCGTCTGCACATAAGCCTTCCTCAACATTTATCTGCCTCAACGACTGATCGCGTTGCACCACTACCACTCGAGACCGCCTGATTTCACCGTGACTTTTTTAGTGTTTTGTGTTTTTGTGTTTGCATCAAGGTAAAAGTGGGAGTAGTAGCATCTGTTTCGCTAACATAAGTGCAGTTGATCTGTGCTGATTTCTTATACGTCGTACCTTCGATGCATATCGACTTGTGACGTGGTTATTTACAGTTAGCGCAAAAGGCCCTAACCTTCTTCCTGCAATCTGACATTTTATGTCATCTTTATCGGCAGTGCGGTCGGTAACTTTAACACATTCTTGGGCCCAGTGACAACGTTCTTCGTAAAAGACGCAAAATGGACCATAGTTTCTGTCGCCCGTGGGTAGTGTTTGCTTCTGATTAGCGAGGACCTGAAGAGCTGTAGCTGCGGGAGTCTAAGTCAACGTGTTATTGTCACAGCGGATCTCCTGAGAGGCAAGCGCTGTGTATATTTCCGTTCCTGTAAAGCCCATCAATCGAAGTATGTCCCCTTCTGAAAGACCGGTATGCTTGACATGAGTGAGACAGCGCCGGCAGATATCATCAGGAAAAGTTTTGAGAATTTTTGGTGCTCGTACGCGACCATAAGCATTTACGTCTTCACCGAGCGCCCGCAAATCTTGGCTGGGGCGGTTGCACTCGCTAAATGTAGAAATGAAATGTCGTGTGACGAGGGCTTCCCGTCGGGTAGACCGTTCGCCTAGTGCAAGTCTTTCGATTTGACGCCACTTCGGCGACTTGCGCGTCGATGGGGATGAAATGATGATGATTAGGACTACACAACACCCAGTCCCTGAGCAGAGAAAATCTCCGACCCAGCCGGGAATCGAACCCGGGCCCTTAGGATTGACAGTCTGTCGCGCTGACCACTCAGCTACCGGGGGCGAACTGCTAAATGTAGAATTAAGGGATTCTGTATTCGTAAACTGGATGGGTTTAATAGATTCTAAATACTCCAGGTGAGCTTGTACAATTTTATTTGTATCGCTATAGCATGCTGTGAGGATTGTCTTGGTTTCTTAATTTGTGTCAGAGATTACAGTAATACCAGTAACTTAATAGCAGGTTGTTAATCAGTGATGGTAGTGTAAGCCACCCAATTAGTAAGTTTACTTTCTATTCCCTGCGACGTGCGTACAATAACCTCTTGCCACTTCTATGTATTCGTTACATTGGAATACATCAGCAGCATGATCAGCGTCATCGGGAAGATAGCGTGTTTTGTTATGAAGATTTGTTTGTGTGTACAATAGTTCCTGCAAACGATGTCTGGAATATTCACAATCTTCGAACGTAGATGAGTGATTAAAAATGTGTATTTCGTTCAAAATACGTGTAATATTAGCTCTTGCTCTCTCCCGTACACTTTTCAAGCGGTGCAACTGATGGTTGGTTTCAGCGTTTTCTGTGTCAGACATCCGGAAGTGATTGCAGTTGTCTAAGCGGATCAAAATAGCACGTAGGTTTTTAAACAAGTAACAGATGGCAGCACCAGTCATAAACAACCTCCAGGTGTAGCGTAAGATCTGATAATCCGTTAAAGCGCCAATCGAACAGCTACAATAGCAGTACAGAGCGGCAATAATGTAACCAGTTGCCTTTACAAATGGCACTACAAAACATGTCGCGTGCTAATTCAATTGAACTTAACTGTGTACGCAGGCGGTTGTCGTCGAAGAGCTTGTTACGTGGCGTGACAAATCGCTGCACTAAACCCGTCGTGGCATTGCTGCGTGACGTGCGTCCAGAATTCGTGGTTCACAACAGTAATCGTGGAAATCAGTTCCCGGGTTTCGGCACCAATTCTTATGTCGTGAATCACAGTAGCAAGCAGCGATTTGAAGTCTAACACAACCCTTTATTCCATAGTCACAGAACATACATATAACCAAAGAGTTTACGACATGTTATGTCTTACAAATCAATTTATTAATCAGAGATATAAATGTCCCGACAACTCCAATTTCCAACACTTGGATTGTAGATGTCTTTTTGAGGTTATACTGCACTCAGTAAACGGTACAAAATGAAACTTCGAGTTTTTTTATATGTTAAAGTTAGAAATCGTATTTTTGTTTGTTTAGTTACATGTATTGTACCTCCTCTGTTACACAGACTGTCACACACACGGAAATTACCACTCACACTGTTTGGTTTAATAAGCAAATTATGCTGCAAAGGTATTCCGACACTATAGTTTCAGTTTTTGGATGTGTAATATTAACTATTAATTATAAAATTTGTTTTTACCATTAATGAATACACCACCGAAATCACCAAAACTGTTTAATTAAACGAGTGCAGTTGAAAATGAGTATAAATTCTCGAAACACATTGTGCTAAGCATGGAAAAATGAGGAAAGGATGCAGTTTTTCTTAATTTCAGTCGTAAATGTTACGTTCAGGTTTTCTGAAAAGACAGGAGCAATTAAACTCATTTCTGTTAACGGATAAGTAATCATTTTTTCGTTGGGAAGATGATGTTCGAAAGCTTTACTTTACTCCTGGGAGTGGAGAGGGATGTGTGGTAGGGAAGGATTCGACTTGCAGATTCACAGACATAATTATTAAACAAGATGTCAGTGCCTTGTATTAACAAGCATGCAAAGTTCATCAACTTAGTATTACAACAAAGTAATTAGAGATATAACATTTATTATTTGGAAATCAGAAAAAAACACAATTCAGTAGTTTTAGTTTTTGTACTGAAAAAACTTTTTGAAGCACATAAAATCTGTTTCTTATTCTCGTAGACCAAAAACAGATCTTGACATGTTCCTTTTCACTCCAAAGACCAATAAATAGAAAAAATAAAAAAATTAACGATCCTGATTCTATTCCACTCTGTGTGGGATTAAGAGAATCATCAGTTTTTTACGATATAGGAGCATGAGAATGGTCTAAATCTAATTAAACGTTTAAAGCTAGGCACAAAACCTAGAATTCCGTATGTTTTTGTAAAATTATATATTTTTCTTCTAATGCTGAAAACGGGTTCTATTCACCCCACTTTACTGTACGTTGTATGTGGTAACGCTATAGTTATTGTACGTGTAACGTGTTGCTTCATCCCCTGAGCTGTACTAGTGAGAAAGAGCGACGATTATAAGTGCTTTCAATTGTGTGAAGAGAATCGGTTTGTTTCATTTGGTAATTGCAGTGCTGTAGGGCAGAAGGATATGGTTGCCTTGTTGTGACATGAGAAGAATGAAAATTACGAGAAGGGCCAATATAAAATAACGATAAAGTTGTTGCATTAATAACTGAACAAAACATTAGGTTAACTGCAATTGATTGTATTAATTGGTGGTATATTCCTGTTTGAGAAGATGCTACTTATCCGAAGTGGGAGAGGAGAAGTGCAGCCTTACGAGCACAATTATAATTTATTCTAATAAATCAGTAAAGTTAACGTTTTGACACCTAATACACAGAAGTAACTCCAAGACCGGCTATGCATCTGAAAAAACATAGGGTGCCAGTGCGCATAACAACAAAAAATATTCTCATACTCTAAGCATCACTTGATCAAATACAGGCTACGAATTTCACGGCCCTTTTACGACGAAATAATATTTCTTTCGAAAGAATAACAACTTAGATATTATTTCAAACAAAAGTCTGCGGATCGTAGAAAGAATAAAAAACCGCTGGCAGAAATATCTCCGGTTTCTTCATTAATTCAACCCCTTTACCGAATATTTCCAACGTAATTAAAGGAAAAACTCCCGATTTACGCCCTGTTGCACGGAATATATTTCTTCCTGCTAACAATGTTCTGTAATTGGAAGGGAGTAGGTCTGTATCACTTTCTAATTTGCCACATGTATTTCGAACTTCAACATTTATGTTAGGATATTGTATTGGAATATTAGGAGAACACGTACATTAGTCTACCATGAACCTGGCCAAAATCAAAACGCATTTCGTTCTTTCTCCGTCGCCATTGTGTCGTGTAAAGATAACGCTAGCAATATTTCTTATCGTATAACGCATGTTTCACTTATTGCAGAGTAACGATTTTTTTACTGTCGTGTGGTCTACACACGATACGGCCAGAATTTGACTGCACAAAGTATTTGGTACAAATAAACTTTCGAGGGTAACATGCAGAGAAGACAGTACCTGGTAGCAGATGGTAATAGCACGTATTGATAACTGGAAATAAGCGCAATTCTGTAGAATGTTATAAGATTGGTACTAAATCACAAATTTTGGCTGAAGGAAAAGTGTGGTACTGTCTCTCGTTATATGGTGGCTATCATAAGGTAGATGTTACGAAATACGTAGGTACAACAGTATCGCCTGACAGTACATGGAACTATAGAAGTTTTCTGTGGTAACTAAATCAGTTACATGTACTGGTAACAGTCTCTTAAACAAACAAAGAAACACGCTGCCACATTTGCTGGTACGTGAATCATGGTGTTATTAAAGGGAATCAGCTATTTCAGTTTTCCTAGTCTTTTACAAAAAGTGGCTTGCCGATCGTGATGTCAGTCCCACAAAAATAATATACGGTTAAAATCACCCTCTGGTAGTGATGCTAACTGTTTGGGGAGTATCTGACGCCGATCTGAAGATGTGACTGGGATGTTCACGTGATGGAAGTGCCTCTTTTATGATGGACGTAACCTACCGCATAACCGCAAGCTTCGCTCGTAAATCACGAACCTCGGGCCCTTATTCATCTGTTCACGTGTTTTACGCCCTCGATATTACTTCGGAGGGAATGTGTTTGGAATCCTTGGAACTGGGGATAGGCAACTGAGCTTTGTGCTTTTCAGTCCTTGTGTCCTTTGCAAGAAGATAACCAGTATTTGGATTCTCGGTGCCATGCACTACAGACAAAGCTTTGCGTAATTCCAAGCTTACTCACTTTTGGCATAACGTTTATGAGATAAACATTATTGTCCTTCCGTTTGGCTGAGTCGTTTAGAGCGTAACAAATATTCGTTACGAAACGAAATATCTTTCTGCGTACGACTGAAAGTAGCATTCATTCGCTGCGTGTAAGTCAGTTTCACGATTGTAACCGTTATCAAGGGACAGCTGAAGTTCACGTGCGTAGATGGAGGATCTTTGGCTCACATGGTTGTGACCGGTGAAACTAAAATTGCGTGTCAATTACATGAGCATAATGTCGCAAAACCGGTAATCAGGACGTAAGCAGTCATCCTGTAACCCAGTGAACGTAGAGTGTGTTTTTTTTTATCAAAGTACAGGCTAAGGAGTCGATTATGCCTTGCTTAAAGAACCATGCTGGTATTCGGCACAGAGATTACGGATACTAGTGTAAACTTGGCGAACAGGGATCTGAACACCATTGTTTGTGAACGCGACTTGTATTTGCTATCTCCCCCACTTAGGCAACCTTGTGCAAGAGGAAAATGTTGACGAAGTGAAGTTTTGGAATCACTGCTCTCGTTGAATTTCCCCTCCCATTTCTACCACTAATATTCAAGGCAGATTTTCTCTCGCACAGTATACACTATAAAATTACTTTTTCTGTGTAATATGGTGCGTATGTTTGATTCCTTTTGTCAAAGTGAGTTCGGTCTACATTGATAGTTATTACATAACTGGAAAAATTGAATAAGTTTCTCACTACCTTTTGATGGCACTGATATTTCATTTCTTCTCACTTTATGACGATAGTGTAAACAGATTGCTGTGCAAACGGTGAAGATGTCAGAACCTTATTTCTAACAGTTACCTTACAAATTTTGCTTATACGACAAAAAAGAAAAAACACTTTTGCTTGAATCATGGTGCAGGTTTCACAGTTTAACGAGGTCACTGACCGTAGGAACGATTTTATGAGACAAAAGACTACTCCTCATCTATACATTTTTCAGTACATGTTTTCCTTTCTCTATTTTGCCTCCCCAAATCCTTTTGTTTCCCCTCGGAATTACTGCTAGCTCCATTGTCTGCCTTATCATGTGGCATCTCATTGATTCTACATTCTACATTCTACATTTATTCTCCGCAAGCCACTCAACGGTGTGTGGCAGAGGGCACTTTACGTGCCACTGTCATTACCTCCCTTTTCTGTTCCAGTCGCGTATGATTCGCGGGAAGAACGACTGCTTGAAAGCCTCCGTGCGCGCTCGAATCTCTCTAATTTTACATTCGTGATCTCCTCTCGAGGTATAAGTAGGGGGAAGCAATATATTCGATACCTCATCCAGAAACGCACCCTGTCGAAACCTGGCGAGCAAGCTACACTGCGATACAGAGCGCCTCTCTTGCAGAGTCTGCCACTCGAGTTTGCTAAACATCTCCGTAACGCTATCACGGTTACCAAATAACCCTGTGAAGAAACGCGCCGCTCTTCTTTGGATCTTCTCTATCACCTCCGTCAACCCGATCTGGTATGGATCCCACACTCACGAGCAATACTCAAGTATAGGTCGAACGAGTGTTTTGTTGATGGACTACATTTTCTAAGGACTCTCCCAATGAATCTCAACCTGGCACCCGCCTTACCAACAATTCAAAAAATGGCTCTGAGCACTATGGGACTTAACAGCTGTGGTCATTAGTCCCCTAGAACTTAGAACTACTTAAACCTAACTAACCTAAGGACATCACACACATCCATGCCCGAGGCAGGATTCGAACCTGCGACCATAGCAGTCGTGCGGTTCCGGACTGCGCGCCTAGAACCGCGAGACCACCGCGGCCGGCTTACCAACAATTAATTGTATATGATCATTCCACTTCAAGTCGTTCCGCACGCATACTAACAGATATTTTACAGATGTAACTGCTACCATCGTTTGTTCAGCTATCATATAATCATACAATAAAGGACCCTTCTTTCTATGTATTCGCAGGACATTACATTGTGTTAAGGGTCAGTTGCCACTCCCTGCACCAAGTGCCTATCCGCTGCGGATCTTCCTGCATTTTGCTACAATTTTCTAATGCTGCAACTCCTCTGTATACTACAGCATCATCCGCGAAAATCCGCATGGAACTTCCGACACTATCTACTAGGTCATTTATATATATTGTGAAAAGCAATGGTCCCATAACACTCCCCTGTGGCACGCCAGAGGTTACTTTAGCGTCTGTAGAGTCTCTCCATTGATAACAACATGCTGTGTTCTGTTTGCTAAAACTCTTCAATCCAGCCACACAGCTGGTCAGATATTCCGCAGGCTCTTACTTTGTTTATCAGGTGACATTGCGGAACTGCATCGAACGCCTTCCGGAAGTCAAGGAAAATAGCATCTACCTCGAAGCCTGTATCTAATATTTTCTGGGTCTCATGAACAAATAAAGTGAGTAGGGTCTCACACGATCGCTGCTTCCGGAATCCATGTTGATTCCTACAGAGTAGATTCTGGGTTTCCAAAAACGACATGATACGCGATCAAAAGGCGTGTTCTAAAATTCGACAACCGATCGACGTCAGAGATATAGGTCTATAGTTTTGCGCATCTGCTCGACGACCCTTCTTGAAGACTAGGACTACGTGTGCTGTTTTCCAATCATTTGGAACCTTCCGTTCCTCTAGAGACTTCCTGTACACGGCTGTTAGAAGGGGGGCAAGTTCTTTCGCGTATTATGTGTAGAATCGAATTGGTATCCCGTCAGGTCCTGTGGACTTTCCTCTGTTGAGTGATTCCAGTTGCTTTTCTATTCCTTGGACACTTTTTTCGATGTCAGCCATTTTTTCGTTTGTGCGAGGATTTAGAGAAGGAACTGCAGTGCGGTTTTCCTCTGTGAAACAGCTTTGGAAAAAGGTGTTTAGTATTTCAGCTTTACGCGTGTCATCCTCTGTTTCAATGCCATCATCATCCCGGAGTGTCTGGATATGCTGTTTCGAGCCACTTACTGATTTAACGTAAGACCAGAACTTCCTAGGATATTCTGTCAAGTCGGTACATAGAATTTTACTTTAGAATTCACTGAACGCTTCACGCGTAGCCCTCCTTACGCTACCTTTGACATAGTTTAGCTTCTGTTTGTCTGAGAGGTTTTGGCTGCGTTTAAACTTGGAGTGAAGCTTTCTTTGCTTTCGCAGTAGTTTCCTAACTTTGTTGTTGAACCACGGTGGGTTTTTCCCATCCCTAACAGTTTTACTCGGCACGTACCTGTCTAAAACGCATTTTACGATTGCCTTAAACTTTTTCCATAAACACTCAACATTGTCAGAGTCGGAACAGAAATTTTCGTTTTGATCTGTTAGGTAGTCTGAAATCTGCCTTCTATTACTCTTGCTAAACAGATAAACCTTCCTCCCTTTTTTTATATTCCTATTAACTTCCATAATCAGGGATGCTGCAACGGCCTTATGATCACTGATACCCTGTTCTGCACTTACAGAGTCGAAAAGTTCGGGTCTGTTTGTTATCAGTGGGTCCAAGATGTTATCTCCTCGAGTCGGTTCTCTGTTTAATTGCTCGAGGTAATTTCCGGATAGTGCACTCAGTATAATGTCACTCGATGCTCTGTCCCTACCACCCGTCCTAAACATCTGAGTGTCCCAGTCTATATCTGGTAAATTGAAATCTCCACCTAAGACTATAACATGCTGAGATAATTTATGTCAATTGTATTCCAGATTTTCTCTCAGTTGTTCTGCCACTAATGCTGCTGAGTCTGGAGGTCGGTAAAAGGAGCCAATTATTAACCTAGCTCGGTTGTTGAGTGTAACCTCCACCCATAATAATTCACGGGAACTATCCACTTCTACTTCACTAGAGGATAAACTATTACTAACACCGACAAACACGCCACCACCGGTTGCATGCAATCTATCCTTTCTAAACACCGTCTCTGCCTTTGTAAAAATTTCGGCAGAATTTATCTCTGGCTTCAGCCAGCTTTCTGTACCTATAACGATTTCAGCTTCGGTGCTTTCTATCAGCGCTTGAAGTTCCGGTACTTTACCAATGCAGCTTCGACAGTCCCCGCATGTCCTGACTTTGCCCCGCACCTTTTGAGGCTGTAGCCCTTTCTGTACTTAACCGAGGCCATGTAACCTAAAAAACCGCCCAGTCCACGCCACACAACCCCTGCTACCCGTGTAGCGGCTTGCTGCGTGTAGTGGACTCCTGACCTATCCAGCGGAACCCGAAACCCCACCACCCTATGGCGCAAGTCGAGGAATCTGCAGCCCACACGGTCGCAGAACCGTCTCAGCCTCTGATTCAGACCCTCCACTCGGCTCTGTACCAAAGGTCCGCAGTGAGTCCTGTCGACGATGCTGCTGATGGTGAGCTCTGCTTTCATCCCGCTAGCGAGACTGGCAGTCTTCACCAAATCAGATAGCCGCCGGAACCCAGAGAGGATTTCCTCCGAGCCATAGCGACGCACATCATTGGTGACGACATGAGTGACCACCTGCAGATGGGTGCACCCTGTACTCTTCATGGCATCCGGAAGGACCCTTTCCACATCTGGAATGACTCCCCCCGGTATGCACACGGAGTGCACATTAGTTTTCTTCCACTCTCTTGCTGCCATATCCTTAAGGGGCCCCATTACACGCCTGACGTTGGAGCTCCTAACAACCAGTATGCCCACCCTCTGCGACCGCCCGGATCTTGCAGACTGAGGGGCAACCTTTGGAACAGGACAAGCAGCCGTGTCCGTCCGAAGATCAGTATCAGCGTGAGACAGAGCATGAAACCGGTTCGTCAGACAAACTGGAGAGGCCTTCCGTTCAGCCCTCCGGAATGTCTTTCGCCCCTGCCACACCTCGAGACTCTACCACAGGTGAGGGATCAGCCTCAATGTGGGCAGTATCCTGGGCAGCCACAGTCTTAGTCCGATCGGGGGATGCGTGGGACGAGCTGGCCGTCCCCGACAAACCCCCATCCGGACCCCCACAGTGATGCCCATTGGCAACAGCCTCAAGCTGTGTGACCGAAGCCAACACTGTCTGAAGCTGGGAGCGAAGGGATGTCAACTCAGCCTGCATCCAAACACAGCAGTTGCAGTCCCTATCCATGCTAAAAAGTGTTGTGTAAAGAACGTCTGAACTAATCTACAGAGAGCACAAATAAATCGACACAAAATTTAAACGGTTATTAAAATACAAGATTGTCTAGTAAATACAGTAATGCTGCTACTTGCGCACTGCTGACACACAGCTCGGCGGCGGAATGAGACTACGCGATTTTACACTGTTCAGGTACTAAAACGCGATGCTACAACTCTCAGTTACTATAATACGCCCAAAATTTATGAATTAAACAATGCAAGTACCAAAAACACGCAAAGAAATTAAGAATTAAACTGTGTAACAAATAAGTGAGCTAGGAGTATACGACTTTCTGCTGGCAGCTGCTTATCCAACGGCGGCAGGGAGCACACTGGCTGTGACCAACCGACACTGGCCGTTCAAAACAAAAACAGAAGACAGACGACTACGCGATTTTACAATATTCAGGTACTAAAACGCGATGCTACAACTCTCAGTTACTATAATACACTCGAAATTTATGAATTAAACAATGCAAGTACCAAAAGCACGCAAAGAAATTAAGAATTAAACTATGTAACAAATGAGTGAGCTAGGGGTATACGACTTTCTGCTGGCAGCTCCTTATCCAACGGCGGCAGGGTGCACACCCGTTGTATATCTGTAATATAAGTGAAAAACATGAATGGCCGAACACTTTTCAGAAAACATAATGTGACAAACAGGTCGTGACAAATCTGTGTCTGCTTATTTTTAGAAAATAAATGGAAAGTACAGGGTGTTTCAAAAATGACCGGTATATTTGAAACGGCAATGAAAACTAAACGAGCAGCGATAGAAATACACCGTTTGTTGCAATATGCTTGGGACAACAGTACATTTTCAGGCAGACAAAGTTTCGAAATTACAGTAGTTACAATTTTCAACAACAGATGGCGCTGCGGTCTGGGAAACTCTATAGTACGATATTTTCCACATATCCACCATGCGTAGCAATAATATGGCGTAGTCTCAGAATGAAATTACCCGAAACCTTTGACAACGTGTCTGGCGGAATGGCTTCACATGCAGATGAGATGTACCGCTTCAGCTGTTCAATTGTTTCTGGATTCTGGCGGTACGCCTGGTCTTCCACGTGTCCCCACAGAAAGAAGTCACAGGGGTTCATGTCTGGCGAATAGGGAGGCCAATCCACGCCTCCTCCTGTATGTTTCGGATAGCCCAAAGCAATCACACAAACATCGAAATATTCATTCAGGAAATTAAAGACGTCGGCCGCGCGATGTGGCCGGGCACCATCTTGCATAAACCACGAGGTGTTCGCAGTGTCGTCTAAGGCAGTTTGTACCGCCACAAATTCGCGAAGAATGTCCAGATAGCGTGATGCAGTAATCGTTTCGGATCTGAAAAATGGGCCAATGATTCCTTTGGAAGAAATGGCGGCCCAGACCAGTACTTTTTGAGGATGCAGGGACGATGGGACTACAACATGGGGCTTTTCGGTTCCCCATATGCGCCATTTCTGTTTATTGACGAGTCCGTCCAGGTAAAAATAAGCTTCGTCAGTAAACCAAATTCTGCCCACATGCATATCGCCGTCATCAATCCTGTGCACTATATCGTTAGCGAATGTCTCTCGTGCAGCAATGGTAGCGGCGCTGAGGGGTTGCCGCGTTTGAATTTTGTATGGATAGAGGTGTAAACTCTGGCGCATGAGACGATACGTGGACGTTGGCGTCATTTGGACCGCAGCTGCAACACGGCGAACGGAAACCCGAGGCCGCTGTTGGATCACCTGCTGCACTAGCTGCGCGTTGCCCTCTGTGGTTGCCGTACGCGGTCGCCCTACCTTTCCAGCACGTTCATCCGTCACGTTCCCAGTCCGTTGAAATTTTTCAAACAGATACTTTATTGTATCGCTTTTCGGTCCTTTGGTTACATTAAACCTCCGATGAAAACTTCGTCTTGTTGCAACAACACTGTGTTCTAGGCGGTGGAATTCCAACACCAGAAAAATCCTCTGTTCTAAGGAATAAACCATGTTGTCTACAGCACACTTGCACGTTGTGAACAGCACACGCTTACAGCAGAAAGACGACGTACAAAATGGCGCACCCTCAGACTGCGTTGTCTTCTATATCTTGCACATCACCTACAGCGCCATCTGTTGTTGAAAATTGTTACTACTGTAATTTCCAAAGTTTGTCCGCCTGAAAATGTACTGTTGTCCCAAGCATATTGCAACAAACGGTGTATTTCTATCGCTGCTCGTTTAGTTTTTATTGCCGTTTCAAATATACCGGTCATTTTTGAAACACCCTGTATGTAGACCTAAGCTACATATAAGACTGTACCATCATTTTAAAGAGTAAACTGACTTATTTTAGAACATAGAAACATAAGACGAATATTTCATCATTTGAAGGGTATCAGGACACCTAAATTATCTGTTTATCAGTGCGATCGAGAACCAAATGTCAAAATAACTGCGCCAAAAGAACAAAAGTTTTGTTTCTTTACTTTGAAATCTGAAACCAGGCGCAATCTAAGTATCAAATTAGTGGCTGCTCGTCGGTACTCACATTTATCCGATACACATACAGGTGCTACGAAGGATAATAATGACCAATTCAAAAACATTTAGCGTAGAAAATTCGTCGGTAGTTGTAATTTCAGTCTTATTGTAGTTGTCGCGAACTATTATGTCATCCATTATAAAGTACCGGAAGTGACACTCGCTAAGCTACGGACCTGGATCTGGTCCACGGTCAACGTGCGTAGTTTTATGCCGCAACAGCAATGAATTGCGGCCTCCATGTTGTAGCGCATAGAAGCTAAAGCCACCGCGTGTTTATTGCCACAGGCATGTGAGCGAATCTGTCGCTCCGTTGCACACCATAATGTCAAATTTCGCAAATCACAACCGTTTTCCAATATTAAGTTCATATTCAGGGAACAGGTCGGGAACTAGGTCAGCATTACCATCAACATTACGCAGGCAGCGCTATGGTTATTTCTCTCACTATAAGCTCAGCGGCTTCCATTTATTCCTATTTCCCCACATTCTATACCTTTTTCAGTATATAGATCTGCCTTATCCGATCTATTGGCTGGTATCTTCCCTGCCCTTTTAACCACTTGTTCATTCGAAAGTATTTCTATAACACCCTTTATCGCTCAGTCCTTGTCATTTAATGCCCGAGTCAATTTCTTTTTTTTTTCCATGACTGATCTTAGTAACTGTTCTCACCCTATCACCCTTTCTTCTACATCCACGAAGCCCACGCCTACCACAGTAGTACAAGTTTATATGCAAACTAGCTCCGCAGATGATGAAGAGATTGCTGAAATGTATGATGAGATATAAGAAATTATTCAGATAGTGAAGGGACACGAAAATTTAATAGTCATGGGTGACTGGAAATCGGTAGTAGGAAAAGGAAGAGAAGGAAACGTAGTAGGTGAATATCGAATGGGGGTAAGAAATAAAAGAGGAAGCCACCTGGTAGAATTTTGCACAGAGCATAACTTAATCATAGATAATACTTGGTTCAAGAATCATAAAAGGTTGTATACATGGAGGAGGCCTGGAGATAATCGAAGATTTCAGATAGATTATATAATGGTAAGACAGAGATTTAGGAACCAAGTTTTAAGCTGTAAGACATTTCCAGGGACAGATATGGACTCTGACCACAATCTATTGGTAAGCAATTGTAGATTAAAACTGAAGAAACTGCAAAAAGGTGGGAATTTAAGGGGATGCGATCTGGATAAACTGACAGAACCGGAGGTTGTAAGGAGTTTCAGTGAGAGCGTTAGGGAACGATTGAGAGGAATGGGGGAAAGAAATACGGCAGAAGAAGAATATGTTGTTTTGAGGGATGAAACAGTGAAGGCAGCAGAGGATCAAGTAGGTAAAAAGAGGAGGGCTAATAGAAATCCTTGGGTAACAGAAGAAATTTTGAATTTAATTGATGAAAGGAGAAAATATAAAAATGCAGTAAATGAAGCAGGCAAAAAGGAATACATACGTCTCAAAAATGAGATCGACCGGAAGTGCGAAATGGCTAAACAGGGATGGCTAGACGCCAAATGTAAGGATGTAGAGGCTTATCTCACTTGGGGTAAGATAGATACTGCCTACAGGAAAATTAAAGAGACCTTGGGAGAAAAGAGAGCCACTTTTATGAATATCTAGAGCTCAAATAGAAACACAGTTCTAAGCAAAGAAGGGAAAGCAGAAAGGTAGAAGGAGTATATAGAGGGTCTGTTCAAGGGCGATGTACTTGAGAACAATATTATGGAAATGGAAGAGGATGTAGATGAATATGAAATGGGAGATACGATACTGACTGAAGAGTTTGACAGAGCACTGAAAGACTTGAGTCGAAACAAGGACCCGGGAGTAGACAACATTCCATTAGAACTGCTGATAGCCTTGAGAGAGCCAGCCCCGACAAAACTCTACCATATGGTGAGCAAATGTATGAGACATGCGAAATACCCTCAGACATCAAGAAGAATATGATTATTCCAATCCCAAAGCAAGCAAGTGTTGACAGATGTGAAAATTACCGAACTATCAGTTTAATAAGCCACGGCTGCAAAATACTAACACGAATTCTTTACAGACGAATGGAAAAACTGGTAGAAGCCGACCTCGAGGAAGATCAGTTTGGATTCCGTAGAAATGTTGGAACACGTGAGGCAATACTGACTCTACGACTTATCTTAGATAATAGATAAGGTAAACCTACGTTTCTAGCATTTGTAGATTTAGAGAAAGCTTTTGACAATGTTGACTGGAATACACTCTTTCAAATTCTGAAGGTGGCAGGGGTAAAATATAGGGAGCGAGAGGCAATTTACAATTTCTACAGAAACCAGATGGTAGTTGTAAGAGTCTAGGGGCATGAAAGGGAAGCAGTGGTTGGGAAGGGAGTGAAACAGGGTTGTAGCCTATCCCCGACGTTATTCCAACTGTATACTGAGCGAGTAATAAAGGAAACAAAAGGAAAATTCGGAGTAGGAATTAAAATCCATTTAGAAGAAATAAAAACTTTGAGGTGCGCCGCGACATTGTAATTCTGTCAGAGACAGCAAAAGACCTGGAAGAGCAGCTGGACGGAATGGATAGTGTCTTGAAACGAGGATATAAGATGAACATCAACAAAAGCAAAACGAGGGTAATGGAATGTAGTCGATTTAAGTCGGGTGATGCTCAGGGTACTAGATTAGGAAATGAGACACTTAAAGTAGTAAATGAGTTTTACTATTTAGTCGAAGTAGAGGGGATACAATATAGACTGGAAATGGTAAGGGAAGCGTTTCTGAAGAAGAGAAATTTGTTAACATCGAGTATAGATTTAAATGTCAGGAAGTCTTTTCTGAAAATATTTACAGGGTGTTTCAAAAATGACCGGTATATTTGAAACGGCAATAAAAACTAAACGAGCAGCGATAGAAATACACCGTTTGTTGCAATATGCTTGGGACACCAGTACATTTTCAGGCGGACAAACTTTCGAAATTACAGTAGTTACAATTTTCAACAACAGATGGCGCTGCAAGTGATGTGAAAGATATAGAAGACAACGCAGTCTGTGGGTGCGCCATTCTGTACGTCGTCTTTCTGCTGTAAGCGTGTGCTGTTCACAAGGTGCAAGTGTGCTGTAGACAACATAGTTTATTCCTTAGAACAGAGGATTATTCTGGTGCTGGAATTCCACCACCTAGAAGACAGTGTTGTTGCAACAAGACGAAGTTTTCAACGGAGGTTTAATGTAACCAAAGGACCGAAAAGCGATATAATAAAGGATCTGTTTGAAAAATTTCAACGGACTGGGAACGTCACGGATGAACGTGCTGGAAAGGTAGGGCGACCGCGTACGGCAACCACAGAGGGCAAAGCGCAGCTAGTGCAGCAGGTGATCCTACAGCAGCCTCGGGTTTCCGTTCGCCGTGTTGCATCTGCGGTCCAAATGACGCCAACGTCCACGTATCGTCTCATGCGCCAGAGTTTACACCTCTATCCATACAAAATTCAAACGCGGCAACCCCTCAGCGCCGCTACCATTGCTGCACGAGAGACATTCGCTAACGATATAGTGAACAGGATTGATGACGGCGATATGCATGTGGGCAGCATTTGGTTTACTGACGAAGCTTATTTTTACCTGGACGGCTTCGTCAATAAACAGAACTGGCGCATATGGGGAACCGAAAAGCCCCATGTTGCAGTCCCATCGTCCCTGCATCCTCAAAAAGTACTGGTCTGGGCCGCCATTTCTTCCAGAGGAATCATTGGCCCATTTTTCAGATCCGAAACGATTACTGCATCACGCTATCTGGACATTCTTCGCGAATTTGTGGCGGTACAAACTGTCTTAGACGACACTGCGAACACCTCGTGGTTTATGCAAGACGGTGCCCGGCCACATCGCACGGCCGACGTCTTTAATTTCCCGAATGAATATTTCGATGATCGTGTGATTGCTTTGGGCTATCCGAAACATACAGGAGGAGGCGTGGATTGGCCTCCCTATTCGCCAGACATGAACCCCTGTGACTCCTTTCTGTGGGGACACTTGAAAGACCAGGTGTACCGCCAGAATCCAGAAACAATTGAACAGCTGAAGCAGTACATCTCATCTGCATGTGCAGCCATTCCGCCAGACACGTTGTCAAAGGTTTCGGGTAATTTCATTCTGAGACTACGCCATATTATTGCTACGCATGGTGGATATGTGGAAAATATCGTACTATAGATTTTCCCAGACCGCAGCGCCATCTGTTGTTGAAAATTGTAACTACTGTAATTTCGAAAGTTTGTCTGCCTGAAAATGTACTGTTGTCCCAAGCATATTGCAACAAACGGTGTATTTCTATCGCTGCTCGTTTAGTTTTTATTGCCGTTTCAAATATACCGGTCATTTTTGAAACACCCTGTATATAGAGTATAACCATGTATAGAAGTGAAACGTGGACAATAAATGGTTTGGACAAGAATAGAAGCTTTCGAAATGTGGTGCTGCAGAAGAGTGCAGAAGATTAGATGGGTAGATCACATAACTAATGAGGAGGTAGTGAATAGAATTAGGGAGAAGAGAAATTTGTGGCACACCTTGTCTAGAAGAAGGGATTGGTTGGTTGGCCATATTCTGAGGCATCAAGGGATCACCAATTTAGTGTTGGAGGGCGGCGTGGAGGGTAAAAATCGTAGAGAGAGACCAAGAGATGAATACACAAAGCAGATTCAGAAGGATGTAGGTTGCAGTAGGTACTGGGAGAGGAAGAAGCTTGCGCAGGATATAGTAGCATGGAGAGCTGCATCAAAGCAGTCTCTGGACTGAAGACCACAACAACAGTTTTGTGTTTGGTTTGAGACATTCCAATTTCGTGCACGCGCACTTATGGAGGGCTTCTATGCAGTGCCCTTCACGTTCTCTCATAGTAATTTCCCCCTCGATGGACGGAATAGACAGGGTGAACCACCTAAAACGTCCACGCCAGATACGGAATTCATGAGATGCTTGCACAGAATGTACAGTATATATTAATTTCCATAATGAGGGGGAAGATTTTTAATAGTACGATGTTTGTAGTGCAGTTTTTAAATATAATTATGCCTTTGCTTATTTGCAAACTGATAATTTTGGTGATATGGATCATACTGAAATAAGACTGTAGTGGAAATATATCATCTACATCTACATCTACATCTATACTCCGCAAGCCACCCAACATCGTTAGCTGTTTCCAACTTAGAATGGTAACAAAAAACTGAACTTTCTTCTTCTTCTTCGTCTTCCACCTCCTCCTTTCTTTCTAGCATAAAGCCTATTTCCATCAGTAGCCTCAGTTCTACCCTAGGATTGGATGACCAGTATTTCTTTCACCAGCAGGTAATTTATTCCTTACAATGTTTACTATCATTCTTTCATCCATCCTGTCTATGTGTACATTACATTTATGGTTGCTTTTATGTACCTGCTGACTAATGGAGTCCACTTTACATAATTTTTTTATGCTTTCACTTCTCTGTCTCTCAATGTCTTCTCAGTATTTCGTCGCTGAATTTTCATTTTCGTGATTTCCAAAAATATCCTTATTTTTCATGTTTCTTCTCCTGTCTGAGCTGTGTATTTCATAACTGGTCTCAGCATTGTCTAGTTTATTCTTGTCTTTGCGTCTTATGCTATATATTGTACTTGTTTTTCCAAACAGTATCACGGAAAGACTTACTCTTTTTCGCTTTTGCTACTAGTTATTTAACATTCTTTTCTATATTTTATGTACTAGACAGTTCAATACCAAAATTTTTAAATACTATTCTCTCTGAAATAATTTTTCTATTCACTTCCAGTTCGCATCTGATCGGTTCCACGGATGCTGTCATACATTTGGTTTCTTGAGTGAACATATTTATATTTTTGGCTGCCGTGTTAAATACATGTAAAAGTTTCTGCAGGTTATCTTCACTGTCTGCCAAAAGAACTGCATCGTCAGCATAACAAATTATTTTTATTTCTACGTCCCCCACTCTGTAACCACTACCTGACAATACCTTCTTCATCACCCCTTCCACGACTATATTAAAAAGTAGCGCGCTAGAACAGTCACCTTGTCCAACACCACTATTAACAGCTAAGCAACTAGTTAACCTGGAACCAATTTTCACCTGGATGTAGTTTTTGGAATAAATGTTTTCAACTGTTTTTATTAAGTTGGAAGAAATCCCCCTATTGTTCTACATCTACATCTACATTTATACTCCGCAAGCCACCCAACGGTGTGTATCGGAGGGCACTTTACGTGCCACTGTCATTACCTCCATTTCCTGTTCCAGTCGCGTATGGTTCGCGGGAAGAACGACTGCCGGAAAGCCTCCGGCATCATATTTAAAACACCTGTTACTGAATATTATCTAAATCCTTCTGTAAATCAATAAAACAAAGAGAAGCTGGTCTGTTGTACTCAATGAACTTCCCTGCAACTTATATAGGAATGGCATCTGTACATGACGTACCAGATCTAAAACCATACTGCTCCTCTGGAAGCGTTGTAATGATTTTTATTTTCTGTCGTATATTTTTGTTACGAGATAAAATCTGAACTCAGCAGCCTCGTTTATTGTACATGAGAATTATAATACTCTTCTCCATTTAGTATTCTTGGCTGGGAGTTTTGTCAACGAATGTCAAAAGACTCACACTGATTTTGCTGACGATGAAACCTACCGATAATCTCCCGACAAGCCAAAAATAGTGGAGAATATTGAAACTAAGAAGAGCATGCGGAACGTAAACACAAACAAAGCAGACGGGGAGATGTCACTTTTCTGTGCTTGTAAAGGAAGATACGAATATCGTTGAAAAGTCTTTGCCTGATGCACAGCAATCCGTTTGGCGAAGAATACATTTTCAGCTAGACGGCAACGCAGCTTGTTTTACGAATAAATAGCTCCTTGTCCTTCTGATACCTTTACTCGAGTGAGAGAACATGTAAATTTGTTTTTACCGATGAACACTAATAGCAAACAAATTTTCTTTAAATACTACAGTAATATGGGATATTGTAAAATTTAACAACTGCTCATTTGTCATACAGGCATGCGTTGTATTGCAGGTAAAAACTGGACTTCGTTATTGTTGTAATGATCTTATGTCAGAAAACTGGTTTGATGGAGCTCTCTAAGTTGGTCTGCTCAGCAAAAGACTCTTCATCGTCGAATAACTAATGCAACATACATTCATTTGAAAATGTTTACGAGCGCACACACACACACACACACACACACACACACACACCAATACCAAACTAAAGGCCAGCCGTCGTGGCCGAGCGGTTCTAGGCGCGTCAGTCCGGAATCGCGCTGCTGCTACGGTCGCAGGTTCGAATTCTGCCGCGGGCATGGATGTGTATGATGTCCTTAGGTTAGTTAGGTTTAAGTAGTTCTACGTGTAGGGGACTGATGACTTCAGATGTTAAGTTCCATAGTGCTCAGAGCCATTTGAACCATTGGAACCACCAAACTAAATTTTTTTTTGTAAAGTAAATGAATTTCTTTTATCAGTGCACGATCATTGTGAAAATTTTGTGAATATAGCCGTCTAGATCGCTTATTAGAATTTCTTTATTTATTACGCCGTTTCGGCTATTGGCATCATCAGATACCAAACAGCCTAGAACTTATGAAAGATAGTTTCCTGTCAATATTACAATCAACGCCAAATCAAGGCGTCACCTAATAGCCTGGCTTCAAAGCTGCTATTGCAGCTTAGCCATTCGAGTTTGTTAAGCATCTCTGTAACACTCTGGCACCAACTAAGCAACCCTATGACGCAACACGCTGCTCTTTGTTGGATCTACTCTATTTATTCATTTAGTCCTGCCTGGTAAGAGTTTCAGAGTGGTAAGAAAACTATAGAGTCAGTTGAAAATGTGTTTTTAAGCATGATGTTTCGTAGACGATTTGAATCTCAGTCTAGCATCTCCTTTTCTTACTACTTGTATTCCACGTCATCATCTGATTCACTGTTGTCCTGGCTATGGGCAAACAAGCGCAGAGATTACTAAACAGTTTCTCCTCTACCCTCATATCAACTTATACCGTACCTTAGATCACTACTTTACCTTCATGCTCCTGTCTGAATAAAGCAGCAGAAACACTCATTCTCAAAATAAACTAAGTGTACCACTTAATCATTCGGTCTCCATCTCCACGCCATTTTCAAAAGTACGAACCCGGCTCTGGAATTATCCCCCTGACTGTATCAAAGAACTAAATGAACACTAATTTCAAAAGACAATTAATGGCGTATGTGATAAAACCACAATAGCATCTGTCTTTGTCCGTTATGTACCCCGTGCCCCGTTACAACTACATACTCATTCTTCCTATCTGACCTTACTCATTTTTCTCTGTTAGAACTCACTTTGACAGAATATATCGCTTTTACACACCCATAAGTACATTTGATTTCTGCTTATTTATTTGCGAATAAGCCCACTATTACTATGCAAAGTACTTAGAGGCAGGCATTTTCCATCCTTTGTGCCTGTATTTCTTTCATTGCCTTGCTGTGTTCTTCCTTTGTCTCTTGAGACCACGTTTCTTCAGTTTTCCTTTTGGTCTTCTCTCTTGGTCAACTTGCCATTTGTTAATTTGGGACCAGAGGGTTTCGCATGTTTGTACATTCTGTAGAGTAATGTGTACAAATTTAAGTACAGTTTTGATCTCACGTTGTACTTAATTGTGTTCGTTTTGGCTTTACAAATAAACTATTTGTTTTGCAGGTCTGTCAGGGTGCATTCTTTTTTGCAATTTCTTTCAAGAGTTCAATCTGATTTTAGGCTGATAAAGTGTCGCGAGTTAATATTTCTAAATCATCTGAAAATGGTAGGAAATTTATAGATAATTTGCGTTTGCCTTATGTGCTTATGTGCTTGGTTGGTGAATTTTGAGAACTGACCTCTGTTTGCACCGTTATTGTATCACTTTCTGAAGGACACACTTGAAAAGTAATGAACTGTTCTATCTACTTCTCTTATTTCCTTTTGATTTCCAAAGGCTATGAGATTTCTCCCAGAAATTTCACCTTACACTTCTTATCTTCCAGTGTTCGTTTTATGATTACGAGTTTTTTCAGATCAAGATCTTGTGTTTTAAGTATCTGGAGGAGTGGCTCCTAGTCAACTGAGTCAAAGGCTTCTCTGAAATCAGCAGATATGAAGACTAAATTTATGCTACATGTTCTCTGTTGTCTTAGGATTAGCTTTAGGGTGAAGATTTGCTCTGGAAATGAATGATCTGGCTTGAATACCGCCTGATATTCTTCAGTTTTTGGTTTAAGAAATGTGTGTTGTCTATAGGAGAGGCTTGGATAGTATCTTGTATGCAACAGATATTTGTTAGTTTCAACTGCAGTTATTTATATCTCTTCTGTCTCCCTTCCTGTGTAACTGGTGAATAAACACGTATATCTATGTCTTCTGGGATTTTTTCTGTTTGCCAAATGTACTGCATGGATTTGGTGATTTCTTTTATGGTGTTTGAGCTCGATGATTTGAAGATTTATGCTGTGGGTTCATCTTCCCTCGATGTTTATCATTCTAAGTCTGTGAGGTGGGGATCTTTGTGTTGCTACGGAGCAGTTAAGTACTTCTTTGAAATATCTGCCAAGTTCCTTGCAGTTTTCTTGACCGTTTACAGTCAGTCGCCCATCTCCCTCCTTCGAGCAGAGACTTTGTGGTTGATGTCCTATTAGCACAATTTTGAAGTTCTTACAGTAATTTCATGTGTTGTTTCCTTGGAAGTCTTTTTCAGTTTCAACTACATGGTCCTTTTCGACTTTCCTTTTCGTCTTTCTGATTAATTTGACTGTCTCTTTCCTCACTGTCAGGAATTTATTGTAGTTGTCCTCAGTATTGTGGCTGTTAAAGTTGTTGTATGCACCCTGTCAGAATTGCAAACACACATTCCTCATTTCAAGAACGGTGTTTATTTAGGGCAGAGGAATTATTGTTTGTGCTTCTTCTATCGAATCGCTTCGAAGCTGTTGCCAATTCTTTGACTGCTTTTTCTCTAATTCTTCGTTGAGAGGTGGTAGGGTTTGTTAATGCCTAATTTGAGGGTTTGTATGTTTTTATGTAAACGTCTGAGGTTTTGAACGTAGTTTTGTTATTGTCAGGTAATGGTTTATGTTTGTATCCTTTCTGATTTGGAACTTCATAATTCATCTGTAGTTTGAGTAAGAGACTGGTATATGGCCACTTTGGAATTCATCGATTGGCGAGATTGGTGATATCCCCATGTCTACTCTTTTGATGGTTCCTTTTTGAGGCGTGTTGACATAATTTTAAGACTGGTTGTCCTGCTCAGTTCAAGTAATCATCGTTCGTTTTGGTTCGTCATTTTATATGCCGGGCATTTCGAATTGTTTTCCTGTACTTTCGCTCTTTGGCTAGCTATGCACTGATGTCACCTTGTAGGATTTTGGCACGGTTTTGTGGAATATTAGGTACCGTTGCTCCTAGTGTTTCCCATGATTTGCCTACCTTTCCGCCATTCGCTTTATTTTCGTCATTGTTTAACATATGTGCACTGACTAGTATGAATGCTTTATTTGCACATTTCACGGTGGCTGTCATTATTGCCGGCCGCTGTGACCGAGCGGTTCCAGGCGCTTCAGTCCGGAACCGCGCGACTGCTACGGCCGCAGGTTCGAATCCTGTCTCGGGCATGGCGGTGTGTGATGACCTTAATTTAATTAGGTTTACGTAGTTCTAAGTTCTAGGGGACTGGTGACCTCAGATGTTAAGTCCAGTAGTGCTCAGAGCCATTTGAACCATTTGGAACTGTCATTATTGTATTGTTTACAAACTTCACATTTGTTATGGAGGTTAATATGTATTTCTTGAGGGGAAATGGGAACCGAAAAGTGGCCTGTTTTTCAGTATATTCTTTCGTCCGTTTTAGTTTTGAAAAGTCTGTAGTTCCCAAAATTGCACTTTCGTCGATATATCTTGTTTCTTAGAGTTACAGTTACGAATTTTTTACTCGTTAAGCATAATTATTGCGTTATTATTATTATTATTATTATTATTGAGGTTGTTGTTGTTAGTAGCAGCAGCAACAGCACATTCAACGTATGGGTTAGTACTGCTAGTATATTCGCTATTAGTTCTTAGTCTGTATTACCACGCGAACTGTCATTAGGTACCTTCAAATCTTGCTTCCTACCATTTCCACCATTTCATTCCTACTTATCATATAAACAAAATGTTATTTTTAAGTACCGTGTTTGTAAAACCCTGATCGGATGTAAGATCTGAATCTGATAAATAAATAAATGAATAATTACATTCAAACAACTCCCGTTTTGGAAGCTGCTCCTAAATTTTCTATGGCCTCAGTGCACGCACGCTGCCTCTCCGAGTGGTAATTCACACGAGCTTTAAATCAATTCTGATTTATTACCGTGCGAGCGAGCGATGGCCCGTCCTGATGCGTCCGTTGGAAATATGTCAACCCCAATTTACGAGTAGCATGTCGCCTTCGTTGCGCGCGTACCTCGCAATTTTCCGTAATAATTCGGTGAATGGAAAACAGTGCGTGTTTCCTACAAAGGTTTTCGATATAATCTCCAAATATAACTGCCGGTACGGTAACGCAGTTACATTCTGATCGTATTGAGTCTACTACATGAACCAAAAGTTAGTGCAAATTATTTTTGTTAAAAGTTGAGGGGACAGAGTCGAGTACTGGACACAAATGTAATATCTGTACATGTTTCGAGAGCATACGCTGCAATAAGAGGCGGGAAACATATTACTTTCTCCCACGTACGTCTGCCGAAATGACCACGTCGAGAAAATTAGCGAGATTAAGTGTCGTGCGGATCATTATCGACAGTTATTCTTCCCACGCCCCACTCGTGGATGGAGCAGGAAAGTTGAGAAGTCATAATGGCATCAGAAGCACAAGGGGCGGCTCACGAGTAAAGACTCTAAGTTAGAGACGCCCTAAAACGTACATCAAGACACATGTCTTAGTAATGGGTTACAGAATTTAAATTATCTGTTTGCATTTCGAATATTTTCGACAGGAATTTACCTAATGATGTCCAACATTTTCGGATCTGTTGATATCTGATATTACGTGATGTTTTCTGAACAGGTTGCTGCTAGTGTTAAAACTACGACTGAAAATGCCGCTTAGCTCTAAGCAGCTGAGGTACAGCTCTTGTGCCTCTTGGAAATGCTCAGGCGCTTACTATGTCACGTTACGTCATAGCTACGTCACAAGAAGGGCTTCAGAGACGCCATATTGAGTTTCGTCCTGTAACTTTTATGTCTAAAGTGAGGTGTGATGTTTATGTCTAACAAAGAACAGTTACATATCAAGTGGTGTGCTGAGTGCGTGTCTGATTACGTGTCTCTGTATATTCATCTGACCCTGTTCTAAACAATCTGTCTACCAGCAATAAAGCAATACAGGTAAACTTAAACTAATGAAAACCTGTTCTCAATAATGACGAATTAGAGGTAGGTACATTCAGATCTACCCGATCTTACTACTGCCCTGTAAATTTGAATAAGTGCAAAAGTGGTGCCTGTGCGAAAATCCATAAAATGTGGGAGATAAGTTTCTTACCTCGTATTGGTGTCGTCTTGGATAACGCGTTGTTCTGCTCTCAGCACTCCTAAACTAACTACAGTTGCAAAATGCAAGCTATTTGACTGAGACACATTTAGAATTTAAAAAAAAAAAAAAAAAAAAAAACGACTTGGAATTGGGAGGCGGAACATTACTGAGAAGAATGACAGTAATATCTCACTTGAAAATCTTACTGTACTGTTAAACTGACTTGCAATTGTTAAGCCTTATGTTAAAAATTACATTTATGCAGATAAATTATCTTTACGAAATAAAACAATAAAAGCTTAGGGTTCCATACCAAGCTGGTCTCTTTCAAACTCATTCTACAGCAAAAGCATATAGACACATGAATATTGATTACCTTGTTGTAGAATGTAGATCGATGTAACAGTATGTCGAAAGATTCTTCATCAAAATTTCATAATAACATTTGTAGCATTTTCTTGATTAATCTTCTTCCAAACCTTATTTCTTCCATAAATCATTAGTACACAACACTGGAATTATTACACTGAATATTTAAGACTAAGCGGCTGCCCACTCCGGAGCATCGCAACAGACACTGCCGGCCTCTGGCGCGCTACCCCTGCTCCTCCCGAGCCACAATTGTCCACTACTGTGCGACGTAACATAAGCTCTTTGTTACACATACTCTGCCTCAGCGATAGCTGCCTCGTAGTCTTCTTTCACAAGTACGTCTTTGTAATCGATATATCGCTTATGCTCTTGGATAATACATTAAAATTTAGAGTATTCGTTATACGTGTCAATTTTAGTCCAAATTAGTTGAAAAACATATTTGGTGGATTTTGTATTATAACTTAAATCCTATGAAGAACCACAGTTTGAAAGCGCTATCAATCTGAGGATCTCCAAAGAACGCATAGCCTTTAGTACGATTTGTTATAAGTGAATGAAGGTAAACGATGAAGGAAAACGTCATATTGGTTGTTACAGAATTTTTGTATTTCTTTGTTTTGAGATTGTATCTCGGGTATTAGGAAAATGCGCCGTTTCAAGGTAATGGTGCGCTGAAGATGGGTGAAAAACATGATACAATTTTTATAATTATATGTCAGTTAATTACAAATAATGATAATAAGAGAAAAACGTTCTGCCTTAAGGAAATATTATTGTTCTTGTGTTTCAGTACCCAAACATGATTTCGAGAAGTTTCTCCATCTTCAGGGAGTTCAATTATTCTCTGTTAAATAATATGTAAAGAATTTATACATTGTAATAACTAAAAGTTTTTGAAGTTATAGTATTCACTTTAATGAAAGCACTGACAGAAATATTAATTGGAATAATAAATACATACCGTAGTATTACATATTTGTGTTCATGTTGCTGTCTGTTATCTACAGTACAACAATAATTGTTGCTTTCAAGTATGCCATCTGTAATTAATAAGCATTACCAATGGTGTGTTATGTAATTTGCCAAATTTTAGGCTCAGTATGAAATCATCGGTTTTGTTATGTTTTTATTTACTTTTTCCATTTTATAGTCAACGGCCTTGCAGCAGTGGTAACACCGGTTCCCGTCAGATCACCGAAGTTAGGCGCTGTCGTGCTGGGCTAGCACTAGCGTGGGTGACCATCCGGTCTGCCGAGCCCTGTTGGTAAGCAGGGTACACTCAGCCCATGCGCTACTTCATTGGGAAATAGCGACTCCGGTCTCGGAAACTGACAAACGGCCGGGAGAGCGGTGTGCTGAGCACATGCTCCTCCTTAGCAACATCCAGTGACGCCTATGGGCTGAGGTTGACACGGCTACTGGTCGGTACCGTTGAGCCTTCATGGCCTCTTCGGGTGGAGTTTAGTGTAGTTTCTTTTTATACCACTACTGCCATTACAGCACGTTTTGTTGTAAACAAAGATTAGCAGTTTTACTCTTTGACTAGCGTTATTTAGGTTACAGTACTAGATTTCTAAAAATGTTACAGTGTATGCCGACTGCAAAAACGCTTTGTGAAATGATGAGTTGGGAGAGGAGGCAGACTTTGTACGTAAATGTATGTATTTACTTTATGTTGCTGTAGCGTTTTCATACTTCTACAGTGTGTTTTTGTGATGTTCGCATGTACTGCCATCTCGTTCTGTTTACTCTGGGTGGCTGTTACTAATTTTGTTGTGATATTGGGGTTTTGGGGGAGTGGGTATTTGTTTGCTTCTGTCTCTCTCTCTCTCTCTCTCTATCCCTCTGTGTGTACGTGTGTGTGTGTGTGTGTGTGTGTGTGTGTGTGTGTGTGTGTGTGTTTGTGTGTGTGTGTGTGTGTGTGTGTGTCTTCTAATAGTTCTGTTAGGTCTGAGAAGAGGTATGCATTACATAGTTCTGTGTATTCATTTATTATTACTTTATCCTTCTACTATGGCTTTTTGTATATGGTAATTTTCTTCCCTTATAAATTACTGTGGAAGGCTGTTGCTTCATTTAAGAATTTTTATGTCTGTGTTTACACCTGTTAGTCTCTCTTTCTTGTCCACGAGATGATCAGCAAAGGTGGAATGATTGCTGTTGGTCTTAAGTGCGATTCTGTGTTCAATCTGTGTGATGTCGAAATTTCTACTTGTTTGTCCGGTATAAATTGTGTTACAGTTTTGACAAGTGGGTTGTGTTTGTCTTGGTGACTCTCAGTTTATTGTGTACAGAGTTATCAGTTCTGCACGCAATTTTCAGTTCTTGTTTTTTGAAGATAATTTCCTGTGAGCTGCTTTGTTGTTACAGGTGAGTGTGTGCAATTTGTTTGTTCTTGTGGATGCTGTAACACCTCAAATGTGGAACCCCAATTGAAAACCCTTTGGTAGCAAACGAAATAGCAAAATTAGTTATCCTGACATTGACGGGAGCTACTGACAACAAAATTAACACTATTGCAATTTGACTAACAGGAATACTATGTAAGTAATAACGTTTATTATAAAGAAAAGACTAAATGAAAGACAATCAGATGATACGAAGCTTGAAACTTTAAACAAACAATTCAGAATATATTCCTTACGAAGGTTAAAGCCCAGACCATAAATAGATCAGAGATAACATTTATCCAAGCAGAGAGTTGTAGCCGCATCGTGCTGTAAGTTCGCTGCGACTGTAGTGTCACACTGCAATGGAGATGTTAATTCAGTCTCTCTGGTAGACGTCGCAATAGTAGAAAGTCTATAGAACGCTACTAGATTGTTTCAAACCGATCTGAAGTTTTAAAAATTTTACAGTATCGACTTGATATACTAGTCAGAATTTCGAACTGAAGTAAAATAACATTTACGGTTTAGCCAGACATTGGAGCAGTTATTATATGTGAAAAAAAAGTAAATCGTGTGATACCTGATTAACGATGAGACTTAGACTTCGTGATCTGTGATTGTCACGAACATTAAATGACACAGCAATATACCAAATGCCGACATAAATTCTATTATTAGCCTTGAGTAGGAAATGCTGCACGCGATCACGAATAACTTACAGTTACGTAGTGTTGTCGGAAGCTGTAGTCAGTGTCAGAATGAATCGCTGATGCAAATAGATTCAAGACCCTGACTGACAGATAGGTGTGCTTTCAGTGCAAGTTTAAATAATTACGATGTTCAATAAACTCCAAAATAAACTTAACGCTACGTGTCGGCTACGTCATTTAATGGAAATAGACTGTGTAATTGTGAAGTTAACTATTTTTTGAGAGAACGCAGAAGTTAAAGGTGATTTAGTGATTTTATTAACACTGAACAGCAAGTTTAAACCGAAATACGACGCTTTCCGTACGTTGTCCGAAGGGTATTTTATCTCTATCATTACGTCGTGTTAGTTGTTGAATTAACACAGTAGCGACGCCTTGGCGACGCTATAATAATTAATAAATCAACATCCTCGCAAACTATGAAGTGGCATCGGCTTGAGTGATGGACTTTATAATTCGAGATATTCTATTACCTGCGTTTGAACTCATTCACAAACGGGGCATAAGAACTACAGTTATCAAGTTCGCGTAAGCTTATCAGCCTGTCGCGAACACGGGAAGCATATTTGGTTAATTGTTTCAGATCAAGGGAGTTGTTGCGCTACCGAGTGGTGCAGTCTCTGTGGGTTCGAAGTGAAGAAGACTGACAGACTTCGAACACCAGTACATCAATTTTATACGAGGTTTGCTTACTCATTGCGACTTGCTGCTACATGTCAGTCTAATGGAGATAGTGTCTGAAACTAATCAAGCGAGGAGATTGTTTTTAACAGTTACAGATCGGAGTCGTTGCGATCGACGGACACTGTTCCATGTCAACCGGACTGAGACAACCATCACCATCGAGCCGACACAAATAAAACGTGCCACAATGTTCCTTTCTCAGATGTGTTGGGTGTGCCGGTGTTCTGTACGTTTGTTTTGTGTGCCTGTGTTTGTGCGTTAGTGTTGATCTGTTCGCTGCTTTTTGTTGGGCAATTCTATCAGATTTGTTTTTATTTCTTGGTTTAGTTTGTCTATCATGTTTGTTTTGAACACATTTTCAACGTATACTTATCTGATTTGTAGCTGATTTTTGTAGTTCTTGTTATTGAGGGGAGTTTTATTCGACAAAGAGATGAGAGATGAGCGGATACATGATGACTACTGCCACGTATTGGTGTTGTGGGAACATCGTAAAACAAAAAAGCATTTAAGCATAACATAGACGACTGGGGAATCATTCTAGCTACGGTACAGTCCACAAATGGAGAAATCCACTAAAATAAGCGAACTTGACACGACGCACGCTTTTACGATGCTGCATCTAAGAGAGTGCATTTTTGAAATGGCGAAGCGGGTATGCTATTGGTGGACTACCGTTCCGAACATCAGGGCTTTCATAGGACCTTCCGTAGTAATCGAATACACCATGATATCTGAGGACATTAACGTTAATGCTGACCACAGCAGTCCTTCACGCTTGATGCCCTCACTTGTAATGATGCCATCTTTCAGCAGATAACTGTCTGCGTCAAAATGCCAGAATTATGCTACAGTAGTTTGAGAAGCATGATAATGAATTCGTGTTGATGTCTTGTCCACCATCAACCGTACCCTCCCGACATGACAAGCATCCTCTTTCCTCTCATAACAATACCATTACATGTCAGAGAGTTTAGCAGTGGCAACGAGATGATTAGAAATTTTCCTGAACGGTCGGAATACACAGTTTTACAATGAACGTCTGCAACAATAGATACAATGTTGGTAAAACGTATTTCATTCTAGAGTGGATATGAAGGGTGATTCCCACTATAGAAATCGTTTAATGCGGCCCGCCATTTGTCTCTACCAGGAACGGGATCTAGACAGGCACCAGCCACTTAATCGATGTAAGTTTCCTCTCAGAGCTTTGAGCGACTGTTAGCAAACTGAAACATACTGTTAAAAGTACAATTGGGTATTGGCTATGAGTTACACATTTTTATCCAAGTGTCTTCAATCTCTTTTTGTGTAATTAGTGATGTAGTCGTACAGGATTTGGGCGTCTCCGTAAGATTACTCTGTTTATAGCACTTAATATTTCGTAAATGGTGCAGCAACGATGCCTTGTAAGGCATATTCCACCATCGGAAACAACGGAAAATTTATACCGTTTATAATACTTAATGTTTCATAAATGATTTTGAAACTTTGTCTCAGACAGTGGGTTACACTGTTACAAACACGAAATTAACACGGGTATCTAAATGGAAATTGTGGAAGTAACAACTTTCGGTATATAAACCAGTAAATAGATTAACAAACACTGATGTGACTAGAAGTCATAGGATACCTCATAATATCGAGTCGGATTCCTTTTTGCCCGGCGTAGTGTAACAGCTCGATGTGACGAGTCAACAAATAGTCGTAAGTCCTCTGCAGAAACCGAGCGAGGTGGCGCAGTGGTAGCACACTGGACTCGCATTCGGGAGGACGACGGTTCAATCCCGAGTCCGGCCATCCTGATTTACGTTTTCCGTGATTTTCTTACATCGCTCCAGTCAAATGCTGGGATGGTTTTAATGAAACGGCACGGCTGACTTCCTTCCCTATCCTTTCCTAATCCGATGAGACCGATGACATCGCTGTTTGGTCTCTTCCCCCAAACAACCCAACCCAACTCTCTGCAGAAATATCGAGCCATGCGGCCTCTGTAGCTGTCCATAATTGCGAAAGCGTTGCTGGTGCAGGATTTTGTGCACGTGCTGAACTCTCGATTGTGTCCCATAAATGTTCGATGGGATCCAGGGCGGGCGATCTTTGTGGCGAAATCGTTACCCGGAATGTTCTGCTCACAATTGTAGCTCGGGACATCGTACATTGTCATCCATAACATTTCCATTGTTGTTTGGGAACACGAAGTCCGTGAAAGGCTGCACAGTTCGTCTCCACGTAGCTAAACATAACCATTTCCAGTCCTTGAGCACGTCCATTTCATGTAAACGGAGCCTTACCATAATGATGCCACGACCAGACTGCACAGTGCCTTGTCGACAACTTGGGTCCGTGGCTTCGTGGAGTCTGCGCCACACTCGAACCGTACCTTACGAACGGAAATCGGGACTAATCTGACCAGACTACGGTTCTGCAGTCGTCTGGCGTCCAACGAATATGGTCACGAGTCCAGGAGAGGCGCTGCAGGTGACGACGTAGGCACTCGCGTCGGTCGTCTGCTACCGTAGCCCTTTGACGCCAAATTTCGCCGCACTGTCCTAACGGATACGTTCGTCTCACATTGATTTCTGCGGTTATTTCGTGCAATGTTGCCCGTCTGTTACCATTGACAACTCTACGCAAACGCCTCTCCTGTCGGTCAAGCGAAAGCCGTCGGCCACTGTGTTGACCGTGGTGAGAGGAAATACCTGAAATTTGGTATTCTCGGCGCTCTCTTGACACTGTGGTTCTCGGACTACTGAATTCCCTATCAGTTTCAAAAATGGAATGTCCCATGCGTCTAGCCCGAACTACCGTTCCATGTTCAAAGTCTGCTGATTCCCGTCATGCGACCATCGGAAAGCTTTCCACATGATTCACCTGAGCACAAATGGTAGAGCGCCAATGCACTAGGCTTCTATGCTTTATGTATGCGATACTCTCGCAATTTTTATCCCATGGCTTTTGACACTCCAGTGTATGACGCGCCGCTTTAATGTGCTAAGGTAGCTACAGTAACAAAATGTGTAAAGCATATCTAAGATGTCTTCGTGTACTCTACCAGTTATTCTGAAACGTTCTTACAGCGTGCTTCATATAGTCAAAGCGAACTGGCCAAATACATTGTTCTGTTACGTGGGGTTGCATAAAACTGTACCGGTAGGGGAAACCGAGTAACCCTGTGTGGAGAAAGACTGTCACCCATTGGAACCTGGTACTCCTCCGTAGCTGAGTTGTCGACGCGGCTTACTGCCATACAGTTGGCCCAGGTTCGTTTCAGGCGAGGTCAGAGATTTGATCTGCTCGGGCACTGGGTGTTGCGTTGCCGTCATCACCGTTCATCATCGTCGATGGGCAAGTTGCCGAAATGGCGCCACATAAAAAGTCTCGTACTGGGCGAGCTAATACTCCAGATAGGGTACCCCGGCCAAAAATGCCATACGATAAATTCATTTATCAGAGCTCGATTTTTCGATATGACAGTTTTCTTTTATGACCGTCTCTCGCATCTAACTAGCACCATGTAATCTATATCGACGACATATTTGTGCAAGATCGAGAATGTTTGTCAAAGCACTCGTGTGACGCAGAGTGTTATCTGGCAACACGCATTTTGTGGTGCACTGAAGTCGACGCAGGTGGGTGGGAGGTGGGGTTTGGTGGAGGGGCGCACCACTCGCGAGGTTGCAGTGGCGACGGCGTTTCCGGCGGCAGGGGAGGCGCGTACTGCGTCTGCCGCTGGGATGCCGCCGTGGCCGCTGGCCGGCGGCTCAGTCGATATGTGCGGCTGCCCCGCCGGCGTGCGACGTAACGGTGCCCCAAGGTCGCGCCCGACGCCGTTCACACGTACCGGCGCCTGACTGCTTACGAGGGAAGAGTACAGCCTCTTTCATTCTTATTCGGTGAGGCACCTGTTTCTAACCCTAGAAAGGATACTGTGTTACCTCGTTACGCCACATGATTCTTCGTGATCCGGCGGATTCTTATATCTGATACTTTCAGAATGAAACTTGAGCCTACGGCACGCGGACCGTGCTTTCGAACTCAACATTAAGGGTGCCGAGTTCAACGTGCATGTGAAAGGTCAGAAGCGATGCGACTTGTGGATACAGTATGTGTGTGTTAGCGTGGTTATGCTATCGCAGCGCGCTACACCGGCAGTTGGCAGCTGTATCTGGCTCGCAAATCTCTCTGTTCACCAAATGGAAGGGTGTAAACTTCCCGGGTTAGTTCCATTACAATGCACATTTCCTCCCCTTTCGGTATGCTAGTCACGTTGTTCTGTCTGTGGTATACATAAAGAAAAATTTCAGTTTCTTTTTTTCATACAAAATGGATTTTAACCATCAGCTGTTTTTTTGTCCCCATTAGTTATCTACCGATTTGGGTTATTAACCATCATCGAGGAGGTTCTTAATAGTATCCCATATCCCTCTGAAGCTGAACAGTATCCGAATTAGCCAGCGGAATTACAATGAAATGAATACCTTTAGTTGCATACAGGCGTTGATATAAGTAAACGTGGACAGTTGAAATTGTGTACACCATCCAGGACTCGAACCCGGTATCTTCTGTTTACATGGCAGACACTCTAGCCATCTGAGCCACCGAGGAGAATGAGGATAGTGCGACTACAGGGACTTATCTCTGGCACGCCTCCCCTGAGACCCACATTTGCTATATTCATAGTGCCTCTGCCCATTATACTCATTACTCGCGTCTTTACTTCCGACCCCCGTAAGAGTTCGGGCACTGTTTGTGCCTCTGCACAGAAGAAGAAGGTCAAATGGCCGGCCAGCCTTAACTATGAAGATGGTATCTGTTCTTTTCGGGGTATTCATTTCATTGTAATTTCATTTAACGAGCTGCATAGTGACTGATGGTATCTGAACACACCGGGTTCGATTCCCGGCGGGGTCAGGAATATTCTCTGCCTCTTGATGACTGGGTGTTGTGTGATGTCCTTAGGTTAGTTAGGTTTAAGTAGTTCTAAGTTCTAGGGGATTGATGGCCCTAGATATTAAGTCCCATAATGCTCAGAGCCATTTGAACCATTTTTATCTGAACGGAAACCATCTTCGTATATATATTTACCCAGTGGAATTGTACAAACAATTTTCATAGGATACTGACACTCATGCTTGACATGAGATACGACTGTCAGTGTTTTAAGATAAATTGTTTATACAATTGCACTGGATAATTTCGATATTGTTCAACTTCAAAGAAATATCGGATGATTTTAGATAATCAGTTTTACCCTACATCCTGGACGATGGTTAATGACCGGAACCGGTAGATGACTAGTGGGAAAAATAAACACCTGAGGAAACTTAAATGAATTACAAACATCAGCTGTGTACACATACAATCAATGGGGAGACATGAAAATGTGTCAGCTTCAAAGGAATATGGGACGATTTTAGCTAATCTGTTGTACCCTACATCCTGGATGATGGTTAATGACCGAAACCGGTATATAACTAGTGGGAAAAATAAACAGCTGAGGAAATTTAAATGATCTGCAAACATCAACTGTATACGGGACGTTGATACAATCAGTTGGGAGAGTTGAAAATGTGTGCGTGACGGGCATTCGATCACGGGATCTCCTGCTTACTAGGCATCCACTATAACTCCTAAGCCACGGAGGACACATGAATTAGCGCGGCTGCGCGGATTTATCCCAAACACGCCCCCCCCCCTCTTCCACTCACCATACTCACATTCTGAACTTATTCCACACACTACGAAAGTAGTGCTCCCTGCCCATTAATCTCAATGCTCGTGGCCAGGCGTACTCCCGCAAGAGTTCGGGCGTATGTGTGCATCCCCGCAGATATTATCCTTGGCCGTAATTATATGTGTATGGTTAAAATATGTTTTATAAAATACTTTATGGCTGTTAAACCTCACCTCATGGAAAAATTTCAAAAATTTAATTTTCCATGGATACGCCGTAAGACAAAACAGGAAGTAACATGTCCACTCAATAAGGAAACAGGCTTATAAAAGTTCCAATACAAATAGTGCTAAGAAAATTTGCAATAGTTCTCCACATAAGATAAGAATTATTTCACCATTCTCACTTTTTAGTAATACTCTAATATCACTCTTACTCGATCTCTGTTTCAATTCAATATCCGATTCTTTACAGCATAAAAACTTGAAACAATGAAGTGCAGAATCTCTTACAGAAAACAGTACAAGGCGTCTTGTACATACATCCATTGGAACAATTTCACTCGTCAGAAAAACTGCTCTTATATTGCAATTAAAGTCGAATATAATAGAATATTCTTCCATTAAACTAATAAAATTTACCAGAAACTGTCAGAAAACATCAATGTCAATAAAAAAATATTTGGATCCAGTGGGAAGCAAGCCAGCCAACGGGCAATCGTTACTTCACTGACCTGGGTCTCTCCTCATTACACTAAACTGAACACAAATAAGTCGCGTCCACGGCATGTTAATTATTTTCTGAAAGCTTTAATCGTAGGTATAATATTAATTTATATTTTAGTATAACAAACTGCACAATAAAAATGCATTTTTGATGGATCCTCAATATTCTTTCGCCTTGAGACGGCGTGCGGAGCACATGACATAAGTCTGAGTCAGGGAATCAGGCTGGGGCGTTCCCTTTTAACCATTGTCTTTAACTTTTCTATGGACAACATCACTAAAAATTAGAAATCAGGTAATTATTCAGCAATTAAAATAGATAAACATTGCATTAATATACTCAGGCGATAATTAAATGACAGTAAAGACGACCTCCAGTTAGCAGTAAATCGGCTGAATGGGATATGCGCACGACGGAATCTCAAAATATGGTTAAATAAGACGAGTTATAGCCTTTCTAGGTAAATATCAAATACGGCCGTAAATAATAATTAACAAAAAAACTAATTGAACAGATGTCACAACTTAAATATTTAGGCAGCAGGAAGAGTAATGAGTCTGAAAATTTTATGGATAAAAACGTGCAAAATTTCAAGCAATGTGAGCAATAATAGACATAACACTTAGCAACAAAACCCGAAAAGATATAAAGAATAAGTTTAATGCAACTGTGTCGATTCCGTTATTATTGTATGAAAGCGTGAGCTGGACAGATAAAAAGAAAGTAGACAGCAACATACAAACAGAAGATACGAGATTGTCGAGTAAATGCCTACACAAGAGTTAATGGAAGATGAACATGTATGAAATGAGTTGAATGTACCTGCTATTGATGTGAAAATAACTGATTACAGAAACAGGTGGGATTAACTCATGAATACCATTAAAGATGAAAGAATACTCAATGACTAGTTGTACAGAAAGGAGAGGCAGAGAACGACTAAGGAAACCATTATAGTAAATTTCTCCAAGTCGGAGTTGGCATGGGCCTAATTCTTTTGTGCGTGAGAACGATCACGGTATCGGGCATTTCCTGATAATACTTCTATGTCAACGATTGTTGATGTTACTAAATTATTCTTTGAAACTAGTAAAAAATACAAAGAGTGACTAGTAGACAAAGACCAGTCTATACCAGAAGTGTTTTCGTTCGCAATTTGTTCTACATTTCTTGTCTTCTGAGTGAAACAGTCAAAAGGATTTTACTGGGATACATTACTGGAACCCTGGTAGCTATTAAAAATTTATTGGCGTGGTGACCAAATCTAAAGCTAACCGCTGTTGTATATAGCAAGCTTCCCTGCAGAAACGGATTTTACAGTTAATGCTACTGAGCTATTTTACAATTGACTTAGAGAGCCCTACAAGCGTTAATCATATTTGCAATAATAATGTAGTGTATGCCTTAAACAAATAGGATCGCCGTTAAAGTTTCAGAGAAAAATGCAATATTACTGGGATATTTGAAATGATAAACATTTGCAAGCTAAATAACAAAATTTCAGTTTATTCTCGAAACAGGTTTAATACCTCTACACACAGAAGCCAAATATATTTGATTTAGAAATCACAATTCTGTATTTCGCACCAATTATTCCACTACCAGAGATATGAATTTAGAACTGTACTTCGTATTTTCGATACAAGTACGACGCAACAATTAAATATGTCGCGGCCGCCGATTTCTGAAACAATGCTCGACAATCATGCTTATTGCCGTCCGTACGTGTTTCATCAAAATAGCATGCAGCACTAATACAATCTGTCGCCCCAGCATAACTCTATTAGAGATCGCATAAGCAGAAAACTAAAATTTCATTAAAATGTAAATCTCTGTATCGCACTCGCCGTCCTCATTACACACATGTCCCTTGCACGGCCCGGCCCGCAGTGTGAGCACACGTGGCTGACTAACTTCTAACCCGACCACTTCTCTGATTCCCAAATCCCGTCCGGCGTTTCACGGAACAATAGTCCTCATACGCCCGTCAGGTACTAACGGCGCAAAAAAAGAATAAAATAAAAAATAAAAATTAAACAAAATAAAATAAAAATGTTGCCGTGTGTGGTTATCTGGCCACTTATTTTTGCTACTGCTGCGAATCATATCCTAAACTATTATACGTGAGCTGGGTCAGCAGGTATATTAAGTCGAAGAACTGAATGACGTGAAGTAATTCTTTACGAACCACGCCATAGTTTCGGAGATAGCTAGGTGCCGCATTATCGGTATGTAGGGGATGTGATTGCACGATCGATCGCATTTCAGAAGCAAATGGCGTATTGGGGATAACTAGAAATCACAAATAAGAAAATATCAAGAGAAGAACGAAGAACGTCTCAGCGCTGGCCAAAAACAGGGTACCCTAAAAGATTTCTAAGGAACCAAGTCAAGACACTTTGATACCGTTGTCGAGAATATATTCACGTCAGCTGCAGAAGTGGGCAGAGGAGTCGATCTACCAGAGATTACGGTCTTTTGAGGTCTTTGTGCTGTTGAGTTGTGTCACCGCAAGCCAATAAGGAAACAAGCAATTATGTTGGAGTGCCCTGTTAAATAAGTAAGATCTTGATATGTGGGACCTTAATGGAAGCTTACAGTCATGTTTGTTTAATGAAATTCTGGCAAGTGGAGCTGCTACATAATTTGAAAGCTGCCAAGAGGAAATATTGTGGAAACTTCGGGTAAAAATTAGTCAAAGCTCGTGGTAACAGCATATACACATTCAGGCACCACTCTGATTCTGACGCAGTCATAATCAAACGGGTCAAACAGGTTAATTAAGCTGGCTCTTTTGAGTTCAAACGTAACATAAAACGGCAATTATTTCCGAGGTAGTGTTGTGTAAATAGTGTGACGGCAAAACATGTGACAATTGAAATGACATTTACTAACCGGAATCTACGATCCAATACTTATCTAGTTAGTTTAAGTAACTGGAAACATAGATTCAAATGACAGAATATGTACCTTATAATTCGTAAGCGCAAGGGAACATATTATACAAGGAACAACGACAAGTGCGTCTGACGCTCGAGGAAATGTCGAAGTGTAAGAATCCGTTGGGGTTATCAATTACACCGCGTTGAACGTAGAAATGACTAGTTGTAGTGATACATGAATCCAGAAGTTTTTTTTAAAAATAAGAAAACGATTCTGCGCACTAAATACCGGAATCGGTTCACCTTTATCAGGGGTAGTCCATCGATGATTTCGTAGTTAAAGTACTGTAGACCAAGGCATAAATACCACATTCTCAGGCGACGAAATCCACGTAGTTTTTCGAGAAAATCAAGCGCTCCGTAATTGTACAAATAAGCCAATAACAGAATGACTAGCGAAATACCATCTGCAGCATTTAGACCGACGAAAACATTTATTCGACCGACTTTTTTATGATGGACTCAAATCACGTGGTTCGTCATACATTCTGACTTCAATCAATTAAGTCAGCAGTTTGTGTGAGAATAACACGAAAAATACCTTTAAATCGTATTGAGAAAAATAAAAATCCCTCAACCACATTTATTTGGTGTGGAGCATGTATTATAGCTTACAACAACAACAAAATAAAACCAGAAATTGATGTGAGAAGAGTAAGTATTTATTACTGTTAGGTGAACAGGTCATTTTGATTTTGTAATTTATCGATGTGCATGTCAGAGAGAGAGCAAGTTATGTTACTGTTACAAAATCTTTGGTCTTGTTGTGGGACAGTCTTTGCCTCTGCGCAGTCTAATACATTTTTAGATGAAGTGTGGTAGATGACGGACGTATTCAGTACCGCTTGCGATTGTATATGTTAGATGAAGGAAGATTTACTGTAAAGGACAGCAGGCACGAATATCATGTATACATTGAAAGGCAAAAGAAATATCAATTATGGATAACTTTATTTGTTAAAGAGAAGAAGTTTGAGGTAAGACTGTAGCACTGTGAAGCTAGTCGGAACGATTATCAGCTAGTTAACTCGCTCAGAGCTGAGACACAGACTACCCCACTTCCCTGAGTCATGGTTTGCATATTAATCGATTAAGTAGCTCGATTTTTATAGAAATTCTGTGTTAACGTCGTGCCATTTTTCAAATCATTGTTCACGTTAACAAGCAGACCGATTTTATGTGTGAATATCAGGCGAAATTGTGTCTTTTTGAATACATACTTCATTCTAATATCGTTGTCTTTGAATATCATTTCATAAAAAAAGTTGCTCTCGCCATCCTGCTGTTTATAGAAAGTTTACCTTTACACATTATAATACACATCCAGGAATACATGAATGAAAAGAAAATCCTGTTACAATATTTATAAACTATGTTGAGACACCTTCAAGGAATGCTATCAACTTCTACCAGAGAGTCAAACAGTACATACACCTGCACGCACGCAGCGTGCTCTTGTTTATCCCACCTCCAGCGTCCGGCAGACAACTTTAATCAGCCGCGCGGGATTAGCCGAGCGGTCCAAGGCGCTGCAGTCATGGACTGTGCGGTTGATCCCGGCGGAGGCTCGAGTCCTCCCTCGGGCATGGGTGTGTGTGTTTGTCCTTAGGATAAGTTAGTTCAAGTAGTGTGTAAGCTTAGGGACTGATGACCTTAGCAGTTAAGTCCCATAAGATTTCACACACATTTGAACAACTTTAATCATTTGCCAGCCCCCAGTTCCTAATCATCCAGTTAAAGCCAAAGAGCACCCACGGATAACTACATCTGTTGTGACTGACAATTCGCAATTTTTCAGAACACACCTCTTATTTATATCAGTTTACAAGGTTGATGACTGAACAACAAAAGAAAGATAACAGTAACGATACCAGTAAAAGTCTGCTAATTGAGACAAACAAAAGTTCACCTCAAATTTTCCAGAAAGGTTCGTTGTAACACACACAAAGTAGTAAAAGTCCAATGCAGAGATTAAGACATAAACTTCAGCGGTCTAAATCCGCGAGGTCGGCATCTGGAGTGAACTGGGCTTCAGGGCTGGCTCTAGCTCCTAAATAGCTGTCTCCAGTCAGTCAGGTTTTGGCGTAGTGATACTTCCTGCAGGCCATGGCTCGAGCTCCGCCTGCAGGAAGTAGTGTTCGGAAATTATTTTTCCATTATCTCGTATGTAAATAGCCGGTGTTTACAGTGGTGCTTTTAGTACGCCTTGGACGTAGACAACTCCGTCCTCTGTGGTGTAATATGGTTTGAAGGCCCTCAGGGGCTACCTTGGCTCCGGCATAACAACATTCGCTGATGAATGATCCGTCACAGCTTCTCTCTCCTGCGATTTTATTGCAAACACTGAACTAGAGGCACACTAGTCAGTTACTCTGAAACTACCAGCAGGATTTTTAAGGACATCTAGGAAGGATCCCTACTATGTTGGTGTACAATACTTACTGATGAAAGTAACTCTGGCATGATGTGTCCCTACGAAGTAACGTCCCTCGATGAAACTTGGATGATACACAGAAAGAACTGCTAGAGCATAGCGAAGAAGTTAACTGAAAGAAATAAATAGCGATCCATACGAGAAAGACACTTTTATTCGAAGACAATAAATACAGTCAAATCACTGCGAATTATGGTAGCATCCTGCACATTGTAAAAGGTGGGTCATCATTCTTAGTAGGGTGTGCTGCCATCACGGACGGAAAGGAATGCTTTCCAACGTGCTCGATGCTGGCCACAAGGTTGGTGAAAAGTTATTGTGGCAGGGCATTCTATTCAACCTACGTGGCTGACAAATGATGGATGGTCGTTGGTGTACGCACATGTGCTGCAGTCGCTACTAATGGAACAAATGAGACAGATGTGCAGGTAATTTGCGGAGTATTACAAGGAAGTGGATAGGAACTTACTCTTTACAATGTGTATAAATATATATAACCTGGTATAAAGCGTCGAAAGCTATTGAAAATTGTTCGCAGATGATGTGACTGTCTATAAGAAAGTAGCAGAGGATTGATGGGTGGTGTAGGCTAGGGAAATTGAACCTAACGTAAATAAATGTAACATATTGCACATACAAAGAAAAAGAAAGTCACTATTGTACAAACACACTACAGAAAACAAATGGCTGGAAAGAGTATCTACCATAAAATATCTTGGTGTAACTATCCAGAGCGATCTTAAGTGGAATGACCATACAAAACAAAGTGTAGGCAAAGCACTTGTCAGACTGAGATTCCTCGTAAGAATCTTAACGAAATGTAGTTCATCCGCGAAGGAAGAAGCTTACAAGACTCTTGTTCTACTGACTCTTGAGTACTGTTTATGAGACTGGGGCCTTTACCATGTACGACTGATAGAAGAGAGAGAGAGAGAACATCGAAGGAGAGCGACGCGTTTGGTCAGATCGTTTAGTTTGCGCGAGAGAGTTACCCAGATGCTCAACAGACTCCAGTGCAGACTCCTCAAGAGCGGCGTTGTGCAACACTGAGAGGTTTGCTACTGATATTTCGAGAGAGCCCTTTCCAGGAAGCATCGGACAACATATACATCCTCCCATATACATTTCACGAAATGACCTTGGGGAGAAAATTCTTGGTATTACAACTAATAGAAAGGTCCACCGACAATTAGTCTTCCCACGAGCCATCCGCGAGTGGAACAGGGAAAAAGGTGGGGGGGGGGGGGGGGGGGGCTCATATGTTAAAATGGCGCTGAGCTCTGTGGGACTTAACTTCTGAGGTCATCAGCCCCTAGTACTTAGAACTACTTAAACCTAACTAACCTAAGGACATGACACCATCAATGCGCGAGGCAGGATTCGAACCTGCGACCGTAGCGGTCACGCGGTTCCAGACTGTAGCGCCTAGAACCGCACGGCCACACCGGCTGGCGAAACTGGGGGGAAGGGGGGGGACAATTATTTAGTGGTACAGGAAGTACCCTCCGCTGCACGCTGTTAGGTTGACAGCGAAATATGATGCAGATTTAGATAGAAACGCAATAACACTCGCTATTCGTCTAATCACCAAGCGAAATAATATTTTTTCGCTTGTGTTTTGATAACTGAAGGTTGAACCTGAGAAATGGTTAAAATGTCATCATGGGTGTGTCCGGAGGAATTAGCTCACGTTTTAGAAGAACATCTGTTGCGAACTTTATACTATCTTTATCCACCTACTGTCCACACCGTGTTCTAGGCGCTACAGTCCGGAACCGCGCTACTGCTACGGTCGCAGGTTCGAAACCTGCCTCGGGCATGGATGTGTGTGACGTACTGAGGTTAGTTAGGTTTAAGTAGTTCTAAGTTCTAGTGGACTGATGACCTCAGAAGTTAAGTCCCATAGTGCTCAGAGCCATTTGAACCAATCCACATCGTGCACGATAACAGCTGGTTGAGACTGTATCTTTAGTGTACTTACGACACTCCTAAAAACGTGATTTTACCGTATGGCAAAGCATTAAGCGATGTCAGCATGCTTATAACTCCACTGCCTCCATCATTGCTCGAAAACTCAAAGTACTGCTGGACCATTAGAGATGGTGGACATCGTAGTAAGAACAAAAGAGCAGTTCTCTTAAAAAAAGAAGTATTCACGATTGTTTTTAAGAGCATTTTCTTCACAAGATAATAGACTCAGTCTGATATCTCTTAGACCACAAAAGCTTTCGTCTGTGAGTTCTGACAGTTGTCGTTTAGCCAGTAAAAGAAAGTAACAGTTTCAATTTAAGGTTTTATTTTTGTAAATTTCGTTTCATGGTGAGAGGTCGTTAAATTTCACGTAAAAAGAATATTTTTATAGATACTTTAATAACTGTATATTGATTTTTATTCCAATAACGAAGGAAATTTTGGTCGTTGGCTGCTTGTGCTAGAAACACAGGCAGCTTGTGTGCTTCACAGCGTCTTCTATACAGTGCTCCAGGTCAGACATATCCTACGGATTCTTGCGAACACGCGTGCGCAAGTGGAACGACATATAAGCCATCAGATGAACAACACACGTTTGTGTGTGTAATTTGATACAAGAGTACAGTACCGTTAGCACTGGACTTGCTGGCTGATGAGTTAATCGCTTCTAGAAATGAAATGAAACTGCTGTTACTCTTGCACCTGGCAGCGACAAGTGAACGGATGTAATGTATTTATGTGTTTAAACCCGTAGCACGGGAATTTAGAAGTGCATTGAATAAACAGTAAGAATGGAAAAGAGCTCTTACGGAGGAATTAAAATGTATGCGTGTTTGCGAGAATGTTTACAAGAAGCTAGAAGTTCTTTCCCCGTGAACTTAAAGAGGGGTAGAGACGGTTTCTGCTTGCTGTTTACCGGGAACTACCAGACATCTTAAACACAGAATAATGCATCCAAGTTCATGTTAAGACGAAGCGTTGTATGGAAGTGGAGGAGGCCTATTTCTACAGCAGTGACTTAAAATAGCAGACTCATTAACTTGGCCGGCATCCAGCAGAGATAAACCGTGAATGGTGGGTTTGATCGTCTAATTGAAAACTTTGTGGCACACGGCTGTTTCGCCTATCGAAGGACCTTCAAAGTTTCGGAGACAAGCAATACGCACTGATTCCGTAATTTACTTTTTACGAATTTGTAGCTGTAAGAGATTTTAATCTAACCCCATTCTAGAACAGTTGACACAACTGAACTTACTACAAATCGAGGGGGCACAGTGATAAGAGGCTGGAATCGCTCGCATACGACGGGACTGCGGTTCATACTCCAGTTCGGACAGCCAGGTTTCGAATATTTTGTGGTTTCCCTAAATCGCCGAAAGTAGTTTCTTTGAAACGAAGACGGACGACTTCTTTACCGATCTTTAACAAATTCGAGTTTATGCTCCGTCCCGATGGACTCTGCAGTAGACGGATCGTGAAACATTAATCTTCCTTTCTTCCTTTAAATAAAAACATATGATTACATTAGGTTTCATTTAGCGGGCAGTCTGAATATCTGTCGTCATGTAAACAACGGGAAGGGGTCAAAGTCCTGTGACTGTGTACAAGAAGTAACGGTTAAAGGGAATCACCCAGGTGTGTCGTGTGCATTAGCTCAGCAGTATAAAGTTCTCGGGCTTACATCCGCGTGAACTCATCAAAGTGGGCGAGTTCTGGAGAGCATCAGACTCATAGGGTCACTTTTCTGGAAGATGATGAACGAGACGCTCATCGAAAGTTCGACGAGTTCACCCAGCCGTAAACCCGAAAGTTTTATACTACTTCATTTCGCCTGGAAAGAGAACTAGATCGTACAGCATAGGAACATAAAAGTAGACTATTTATGAACTGTTCTTTCGTAAGGCGGCTTCTCATAATATAGTACTAACACGAGAAACTTAAAAAATTGAACATAAGTAAGCAAGTTCAGTCAGAAAAACGGCCACAAATGGTGTGATTTGTGTTGCACCTGTAAAGTGTGAAACGACCAAGTTAAACCTCGACGTCACATTCACAGTCTCAAGCTGGACTTTTCTTGTTTTCAGTAACCAAACGGTGTACGTGTGAGAGAAAAATAGTGAATTGTAATATATTTTGTATTACCTGTAGGCGTGCTCTATAACTGTTTAGGAAGACGTACCTAAATTTGCAAAAGGCAATATTACATTACAGTTAATAGGATCGTGCATATGAAAGTGTTGTCCAGATCGATTGGTTTAATGTTGCCATCTTTATGACAGTCTCAAGGGCCTTCAGTATATTTGAGTGTATGACTGTGACGCAGTCGTCATTCATTAATGCATCATGTACTGTACTACTGCTGAATACTCTACTATAATTCTGTTCCTTCAACCGTGCTTCGCTTAGATAAATAGCGTACACAAGATATGAGGTAAGATGTGGCTGGAAACCACAAATTACTTTTATGGAAACTTCAGGGAGAAGGGAACGAACCGTAATTTCTTAAAACACACATATATTAAAACAATCGAGAGACAATGATTATTAATTACCAAGCAAACTAACGCTAGCAGTTTATAATAGGTACCTGCCGTCTACAATGTAAGAGCGATCAAAACGGTTCCCTTTGAGGGCGTTGCTGCTGCGCATGTGTAACCCAGCGCGACTCCGACGTGCGTACATAAGCACAGACATGCAGGCAAGGGTTTACTGAGGGCTTCGAATGCAAACCTTTAGGATGCTCTTTATATATAACTGATATAACGTCGTTTGACGCAGTTTCTACATATTATGTTGGTGTCAGGTTCAAATGGTTCAAATGGCTCTGAGTACTATGGGACTTAAACATCTGAGATCATCAGTGACCTAGAACTTAGAACTGCTTAAACGTAACTAACCTAAGGACATCATGCCCGCCAGGTTGGCCGTGCGGTCTAACGCACGGCGCACGGCTTTCCGGAGTGGGAAGAAGCGCCTTGTCCCCGGCACGAATCCGCCACGCGGATTCGTGTCGAGGTCCGGTGAACCAGCCAGTCTGTGGATGGTTTTCAGGCGGCTTTCCATCTGCCTCGGCGAATGTGGGCTGGTTCCCCTTATTCCTCCTCAGTTACACTATGTCGGCGATTGCTGCCCAAACAAGTTCTCCACGTACGCGTACACCACCATTAATCTACCACGCAGACATAGGGGTTACACTCGACTGGTGTGAGACGTTCCCGGCGGCGGGCGGGGGGGGGGGGGGGGGGGGTGGGAGGTGGGTTGAGAGGGGTGGAGGGGGGCGGTCCACAGGGGGCCGAACCGCACAATAACCCTGGGTTCGGTGTGGGGCGGCGGAGAGGTGAAGTGGACTGCGGTAGTCATCGTGGTGTTGTGGACCCCGGCTGCAGCGGGGACGGAGCCTCTCTGTCGTTTCTAGGTCCCCGGTTAACATACAGTACAAAACATACAACATAAGGACATCACACAGATCCATGCCCGAGGCAGTAGTCGAACCTGCGACCGCATCAGTCGTGCGGTTCCGGACTGAAGCGCCTAGGACCGCTCGGCCATCGCGGCCGGCTGTTGATGTCAGGCAAATAAGTTTAAGTTACATGTGAATTTTTAGTTTCGGATATTAACACGAGAAATAACGTCGAGAATTGAGTATACGATGCCGCTATAACATTCTAGATCGTAGAGTCGTTTGGTATTTTCATCTGCAAGGAGAATATCATGACAAACTGCTACTAGTCAGTATGCGTCACATGTTGTGACTTCCTTCGAAGGACACTCAAGTGGTAAGTCTGTCTGCTGTGACGGGAGACGGTGCCGGTTGTGTGTACGATCTTCCTTTTTACAACTTTGACTTAATAGGCTACACCTATTCAGTGTTTCATAACTGAGAGAGGCCCGTAATTGTCTGTGTACTCCGCTATTCTTTGATTTATGAGAGATATTAATTGTTCTATTTTAGTATTCTTTAATGCTACTTGAGCCGAAAGATTCATTCCTGACGTTTGTTACGAGGGCTTGAACTATGTCGAGATATTCTTATAGATCACAGATTTGTTCCACATCTAATCCACTTTCACTTTTTTTTATTTTTGCACTATTTTCCTGACATCTTGCTCGGTGTTGGATTACAACATCATGATATGTTACAGAGAGTATGAAGTCATTGCACGATCTAAGGAAAGGCTTATTTCAGGTATTTCTTAACCAATTAGTCCCTTGTAATATAAGATTAGCGATAACACATAATATTTCGCCCAGTACCATGACAAGAACTGCAGTACCATTACAGAATTAGAAGTAAATTTCTCCAATTTTTGACATAGTTCAAATGTTTAGAGGGGATATTACGGAGCGGTGTGACAAAAAACTAAATAAGAAGTGTGAAAGGAATAGGGAGATTTCTTGTGAAAATCCTGGTATGTTACAGTACACGACTTAAAATAACAGCAAGTAAGAATCCAGCGAGGTCTTTGCTAGATTGATGCCTACAGTGGTTGACGTCACCATCAAGCGGTTTTGGCGTAAGGAGAGACACACTGCTGGGATAGTAACAGTGCAGTGAGGTCCACAGGAAAGTCCAGCAGAGAGATCGAGGTGCTTTGAAAGGGAATCATTGAGGGAAAAGAACCGTTTTTCTTGTTGGACTCTTCTGGATAAATTAAGAGAATCAGGGCTTAAGCTGGACAATGTGGTAATTCTAGTGCCTCTATTGTTTATCTCACATTTAAAAAGAAGTATTTTTCCTCCTTTAACGACAGATGACGAAGTAGGACAAATCCTTGATATTTGAACGTTGTACAAGCCATTGTGCACGCTGAGTGTTGATGTAGATTGAGCTGTTTCTCTCTGCCAGTAACTGGTCTCTGGAGCCAGCTAACGAGAGCACGCCACAAATCACTAATGCACGTGAGGTGGGAATTGTAATCACAGACTAGTGCGGTGAATGTGCGATGTTTCAGCGCGACGACAGCTCGCATCCGGCAGCCGCGATGCTTGGTGGCTGACATCAAAGTACCGGCGTGGTACGTATCAGCAGGTCGAATGTGAGGGCTATTAAATATTGAAACAGAGCCCGAATGAGGTTAGCGGCCGTGCTTCAGTCAATACGGGCCTGCGAGCCACGGCTGGTAGGCGGGTACTGACAGCTGTTCGAATCACGGCTCCCTGAACGACGTTCTGCCAACAGCGTTGGAGCGTTCAGCGTCTATATCGACACAGCAAGACCAACAACGAAACGTTTCACGCCAATATCGTTTGTGGTCGGAACCAGTATCAAAGTTGCCAGTGGCGTTCTCGTCGTAATAGTCACCAATATCGTAGACAAGGTCATGAACATTATCGTCACAACCATAGTTGTCGCAATCGTTGTCGTCGCCTTATCAGCCTATCACGTCGATTTGCATGAATTCTGGCTGCTCAGCTCTCCTATACAGGGCGTTTCGAAGAGCTTGCAAAACTCCAAAAGGACACAGAGAGTACTTTACTGAATAATTTGAGATAGGGAACCGGGCGGTTGGAGAAGCCAGTTTAAGGAGATATGGCAGTAAATTTGTCTACCGCTTTGTCCACTGTTTTGCAGCTTATTTAGAATTAAAATACATTCAAGATTACACGTACTGTGCTCCTTATTTGTATGTACAGTCTTCATTTTCTGCAAGGAAAAGAGTAGGACGAGCCAGATTACTTGGAAATATTTCCTAGTCGCTGGATTGGAAGAGGAGGTCCTATTCCATGGCCTACTAGGTCACCTGACCAGTTTCCTCTTGATTATTTCGTATGATGATATCTACAGTCACTTGTGTATGAGATGGAATTGGTGCCAGAATTATAACTGCGTGCTAAGTGATTTGAAATACATCAGATATTTGTCAAGTTGCGTCAGAATGTTGTTCGCTGATGGATTGCTTCGCTGATGGCCGTCATTTTCAGCATATTTTGTAAGATACAGTATGAAGATACGTCCACTGTATGAACGATGGTATTTGTAGTTAACTGCAACTAATGTAAATAAAAAGTACACAGCACTTTATTGTATTCATATTATCTCCTTAAAATGGCTTCTCCGAGCCCTGGTTCCAAGCCAAAAATTGTTCAATGGAGCATCCTCTATGTTCTGTTAAAGTTTTTACACGCACTCACGGAAACACCCTGTATATCGTACTAGTATAGAAACCCGGCATTTTACAGTGAACCAGAATCATGAAAAACTGATAAAAAATGACAAATAAAACATCGGAGTTCCGTTTAACAGGTTGGCTAAAGTAAAATTGGGACTATTGAATACGGGTCTTAGAAACGGCCAACAGGCTTACGAAGATTGAGTTTCAGGTGCAACGTGGCGTTCATTTGGGAACTGCGCGCCGAGTTAGCCGGGCTGCAAATGTACTGCGCCGTTCGGATAAAACATCATTGTTCAGCGAAATCAGACTGAATTAATTTTAAACGTAGGCCATTCCACACGCTATGTAGTTAATTACGGAAACTTATTTCATCACTGAATCATTATCTATCACCTGACTTTTGTTACTTACTTCATACCGTAATACAAACATAAAATTCCTAAAACACAAGCGAAGAAAAGAGGTAAGTTCTAGATTCCACGACATTCCGCCTTCTTTTTAATTCCGTCCTTGCGTGCATACCATTAACTTCGCGAATCAGCCTTAAAATCTAGCTACTAGTCGCAACTTCAGCTTTGAGGCAGTTTTTAAGTGACGATTGTAAAATTCCTCTATTTACACCGAGGAAATAGAACTGAAAATTTTACTCAGATACGAATAAATCAATGATGCGTAAATAATCATAGAATTATTATTCCTAAAACATTGTTAATTAGCTGCAACAAAATAAAAACATTACTATTAACTATAAAAATTAATTTTAAATATATGAAATACATAAAACGCACTCCTTAAAATTAGTTATATTTTTTATATCGATAAACTTTTCTTTGATAAATTTGATTTTGTTAAATAATATTTTACTATTACACATTCCTTCTTTGTGGAAACTATCTACGACGAGAGTAAAAAGTTTGTAGCCGGCAAGAGCTGACAAGTGCGAGAATTATCGCACAATCAGCTTAACAGCTCATTCATCGAAGCTGCTTACAAGAATAATATACAGAAGATTGGAAAAGAAAATTGAGAATGCGCTAGGGGACGATCAGTTTGGCTTTAGGAAAAGTAAGGGACGAGAGAGGCAATTCTGACGTTACGGCTAATAATGGAAGCAAGGCTATAGAAAAATCAAGACACTTTCATAGGATTTGTTGACCTGGAAAAAGCGTTCGACAATATAAAATAGTGCAAACTGTTCGAGATTCTGAAAAAAGTAGGGGTACGCTATACGGAGAGACGGGTCATATACAATATGTACAACAACCAAGAGGGAATAATAAGAGTGGACGATCAAGAACGAAGTGCTCTTATTAAGAAGGGTGTAAGACAAGGCTGTAGCCTTTCGCCCCTACTCTTCAACCTGTACATCGAGGAAGCAATGATGGAAATAAAAGAAAGATTCAGGAGTTGAATTAAAATACAAGGTGAAAGGATATCAATGATACGATTCGCTGATGACATTGCTATCCTGACTGAAAGTGAAGAGGAATTAAATGATCTGCTGAACGGAATGAACAGTCTAATGGGCACATAGTATGGTTTGAGAGTAAATCGGAGAAAGATGTAGGTAATGAGAAGTAGTAGAAATGAGAACAGCGAGAAACTTAACATCAGGATTGATGGTCACGAAGTCAATGAAGTTAAGGAATTCTGCTACCTAGGCAGTAAAATAACCAATGACGGATGGAGCAAGGAGGACATCAAAAGCAGACTCGCTATGGCAAAAAAGGCATTCCTGGCTAAGAGAAGTCAACTAATATCAAATACCGGCCTTAATTTGAGGAAGAAATTTCTGAGGATGTACGTCTGGAGTACAGCATTGTATGGTAGTGAAACATGGACTGTGGGAAAACCGGAACAGAAGAGAATCGAAGCATTTGAGATGTGGTGCTATAGACGAATGTTGAAAATTAGGTGGACTGATAAGGTAAGGAATGAGGAGGTTCTACGCAGAATCGGAGAGGAAAGGAATATGTGGAAAACACTGATAAGGAGAAGGGACAGGATGATAGAACATCTGCTAAGACATGAGGGAATGGCTTCCATGGTACTAGAGGGAGCTGTAGAGGTCAAAATCTGTAGAGGAAGACAGAGATTGGAATACGTCAAGCAAATAATTGAGGTCGTAGGTTGCAAGTGCTACTCTGAGATGAAGAGGTTAGCACAGGAAAGGAATTCGTGGCGGGCTGCATCAAACCAGTCAGTAGACTGATGACCAAAAAAAAAAAAAAAAAAAAAGCCGGCCCTCTTGGTACCTGCTGCAAAAAATTACGAGGGATCAGTTGATGATGTAGAGGATACAAATGTCGGTAAGGAAGAAGATAAACAATGAAATGAAGATGAAGAACAACAAGCACAAGTGGAAGAAGATTAAGAAGATTTATAAAACTCTCGACCTTTGTTACTAATACATATTTCCTGTAATGAAGTCAGTAATTGAGCAGATTTGTAACACAGTTTACCAATGAAATTATAAATATACATTGAAACAACCTTCTGTTCACTTCATTAATTTTTTCCAGGTTCTTTTCGTCGTATTGTACCCATCATTTTGAATTTTTCAATTTTAGTATAAAAATCGTTATTTGAGGAGTCAGAAAGGACGTTATACCTGTTTGTGGCCATACTGAAACAGATTTTGCAATTTTGGCCAGGTTTTCAGGATTCTGGCCCACTGAGCGTAGCACCATTTTTATTATAGCTGTGCGTCCACGTCCATACCACGTAGAGTCTAGCCTTGTACTTAATGTTTATGACGTCATATCTCCTGAATTATATGCTGTAGAATTATATAATTTTGTAGGTACATTCAGCAGAGAATGTGATTACTGTCTGTGAAATGTGTTGCCAATGGCGTTAGTAGCAACGAATTAATAAATTTAAACGTCTTGCACGATGCGGCAGTTTTTCACTTATCTCACTATTTAGACGTCATATGACATGGATTCAATGTCGTACAACGCTATAATACTGTAGGTACATTCAGCGGTATTTGTGGAATTTTTTGAAAATAGAATTAGTAGCAAAGAAGTAATCAGTACGGGGTGAAAATTAATAAAACCGATAACCTGCAGGGACCGATTCCTGACTGGGAATGAATGAAAAAGCGTACTTTGAACATACGTAAGGAAATGGACAGTGTGCGTACAAAGACAACAAATTCTAAATTTGTGGTAAGGACTATGGGAACAAACTGCTGCGGCCATCGGTCCCTAGGCTTGCGCACTACTTGATCTAACTTATCGCATCCTTGTCACAACAGATGTTCAAAGTGGCCTCCATGGGCTTGCAGACGATAGGGATAGTAGGGTAGTCAAGCATGATACACATAATCATACTTAGGCTTACAACAAGTTAGCCGATCACTCTCCTGGAGGCTGTACCACGGTTCGTCTCAGTCCACTCCTCCAAATCTGGTGTACCCGCTGCCCACCACCTCCCTGTACGTCCGTCTGTCTGAAAGAACCCATGATCAACTAAACGCCCAAAATGGGCTTGAAGTGTTGTGTGATGTGGTTGGTGTCTGTGAGGGTACTTTTATTAGCACAGGCCTGCTGCCCTTCGGCCGTTTACATCTGCTTGGCCGTACACAAACACTACCTCGGCTTGTTCCCGAAATGAATACTGGACCAATCTCCAACGTCAGTCACGCAGGCTGCAACACACAAGGAAATACGGCACCTGGTCGGGGAACTGTCATTTGTCAGTGGCAACGATGCAATCCCGGACACACGTTCATCGGACCTTTTCTCCTCCATTTCCTGTCAGGAATTCGTACCTTCTGTTTGTCGGTTTTATTAACGTTCAGTCTGTATAAACGTCATGCATGCGCGGCAGTTTTCAAGGATCTCATTATATATGACTTCGCATTTCCTTAACTACGTGGCGTACAATAATATAATTTTGCAGTTACATTCAGTGCTATGTTTTCATAGTGTCTGCGAAACGTGTCGCGAATACAGCTAGTAATAAAGAAATAATGAATTATGATGTGACGTCTCATGTGATACTCTTACTGCAAGAACAGCGCAAAATTAGTAAGCTATAAACATTTTTCCCTTCGTCATTTTTTAAAATATGTGCTCTCATTCTCAAATACTGGGAATTCACGCGATGTGGGCTACGTTTCTGTTTCACCCCCACTCCTTCGATCGGTAGGTGGTTCTTATCGCCCCAGTGATTGTTGCTTGACAGCAAGGTGAATGTTTACTACGTTAGGTTGAAATGGATCCAGTGATTCAGATGGAGACATGGAACATACGAACAAACACACATACACACATTCATTTTTATAATATGTGTGAATTTGGCAGCTCCCATTGTGTTTAGTTTGAGTTTTCTGCGGGTTCTAAGTGGCATCTAATGGGGAGTGGACTAGACAGTCCTTGTTCGTATGTATCGAACCTTAGTCCAATCAAAGCTGGACTATGGATGCATCGTAAAATCTGCACGACACTCCATTTAATATGATTTGCTACTTCGGGCTCCGTTTGGCCACTGGTGTGTTCCTCACCTGCTCCTTTATGAGTACACGGAGGCTGCTATTGTGGCGCAACATCCTCCGTTGGAAACTTGCTTGCTGGATAACTCCGCTGACCACCAATATGAAGCAAGCCTGCTTCCTTGTGCTTCTTGAGGTTTGATTTGTATTCTCCTTACCTATTATGTTCTACAGGGGTCGGAGACTCTCTCTCTCCACCCCCTCCCCCATCCACCACCGAATACCTACCGCGTGTGGTAACCGCCTGGTCTGCGGCACCATGCCAAGGCATGGCGAGGTTTCC